>NC_057755.1:7085038-7086969 GCF_004010195.1 Chiloscyllium plagiosum | reverse complement strand
TTGTTGGAGTGATTCCTGTATGTGCAGGGGTGTGGGGGGGGGGGGGTGTCTGTGAGACAGAGCCTATGTGTGTTTGACTGTTTGATTCTCGAGTATGTGTGAAATTATTTGGATGTGGGTGTGTAATTCTTTGTGTCTGTGAATGACTTTATGTGAGTGCGCGCGAGTGAGTGAGTGAGTGAGTGCGTGTGAATCAGTGAATACGTGAGTAGTCGAGAGTGAGTGGTGCTGGAAAATCACAGCAGGTCCTGCAGAATCCGGGGAGCAGGAGAATCGATGTTCGGGCAGGAGCCCTGCATCAGGAATTAGTGAGTTGGTCAGTTCGTGAGTCAATGTGTGCGACTGTGAAAATTACTGAAAATTGTAAGAATGCATGTGTTTGTATTGTACGTGAGACTGAGTTAATGAGTGAGCGAGTATGAGTGCCTGTGTGCGCGTTTGTGAGAGAGAGTGTATGAGAGAAAATCTGAGATTGTGTATGTGTGTGACATTACTCCACTGATCTCAGTGATAGTTCTACAAAAGTCCTGTTGAATGCTGCATTACAGAGTTCAGCTGCAGCTAATTCAAGATTCATGATACTTGAGAACCGAATGACTCACAAACACTGAAATAACTGTGCCAGCTGCTGCCTTTCAAACACGGCAACGAGGAACTCAGCTGCACACTGGAAGCACGTTAAAAATATCTTTCACTCTGCGGGGGTGATGGGGGTGGGGGTCCTCCTGTGATGAAGTGGCTATTGTCCCTAAATGGGAGTCCTGCTTCAGAGAGTGAAATACCATTTCTGAACAGATTGATTCGAAAATATTTACAACTTCACTATTTTCCCAAAACCCCACCCCCGCCACGTTATCTTACCCTGACTTGAGTCCGTGTAAAGCAAGTGGCATTCTCTGAGAATGTTCTCATTGACGGAGAGACATAAATTCTCTGAAGAGTTTGAACTGGGCCGATCCTTCAGCAATCCTGACATGATTTTTGTGCTGAAAATGTGGCAGATTCCCTCAGACTGAGCGGGAACAGACCTGCCTTGAGCTCACCATCCGTCTTATTGGCACAGTCTGTCAACCAGCAAGGTCATGTCTCCAAGCCCACTCGGTACTCACTGTGTGCCCCCGTCCGTCAGGATGACTACATTATAACAACAGTTTGACTCTCGGGTTTCTGAGCTAAAAATGTTCTGTGTCCACTTTAATTTATGTCGTTTACAATACAACGTATTCGTGAAGTTAAATCTGATATGTGTTAGCTTTTCAAGACTTGGTTCATGTCTCGACATTAGGGTCAAAGGGACAAGAGGAGGATATTCAGCCCCTCGAACATCTTCTGGCACTCAATGCTTATCTGTGATATAGCATTATAGATTTTATAAAATGTACTCATAGGATGTTTGTATCACCGGTTAGGTCAGCATTTATTGATCCCCGGGCAGTTCAGAGTCAATCACACTGCTATGGGTCTGGAGTCACATGTCGACCAGACCAGGTGAGAATGCCAGATTTCCTTCGCGAAAGGACGTTAGAGAGCCAAGTGTTTCTTGTTTTTTTTTCCCCCAGATGGTGATATCGTGATAATCATCAGACTCATAATTCCAGAATTTTTATTGAATTCTAATCTTATCATGGTGTGATTTGAACCTGGGCTGCCAGAACACCACTGGGCTCTCTGGGTAATAGTGCTAATATCAATGGGCAAATGCTGCTGGCCTGTATCCCTTAATATCTTCGGTTAACAAAATATTATCTACCTCAGATTTAAAACTAACAGGTGATCTAGCACCCACTGCTGTTTGTTGAAGTGTTCAAAACCATAAGAAATTTAATCGAAATTAGTTGTGTAAAATCGCATTTTATTCTCCCATGCTTAGCAAGTTTTAACAAGCGTCAAATCCAACAGTCAACGTAAGTCAGAATGTAATAAAGATATAG
>NC_057755.1:7055870-7084538 GCF_004010195.1 Chiloscyllium plagiosum | reverse complement strand
ACGTGTTTCGTCACATCCTCAAAGAATTAAATAAGGGTTGTAAGGTATGTCTTGCTCCTCACAAAACTATGCTGACTATCTCTAATAAAGCTATCGTTTTCCAAGTAATCATAAATCCTGTCTCTCAGAACATACTGTGATGGACTGTTCTAATGTTCTGCATTCTTCCGGACTCCAACATCTTGTGATGTCTACAGTTAAAAAAAAGACTAGAAAAATACCTGAACTGGGAGAACTGACCACTCACCTTTCATTGTTAAACTGTTAAACTTCCTAGTCTCTTCGGCACCACTGCCTTTACAACCTCTCTTCTAAAAATCAAGGTTAAAATTAACCTTTTAAAGTGACAGCAAAATCACAATTCACAAACACAGGCTTGTGCATTGGCATGCGCAGTCCAGCAGAGGATGGCGTTACATCACTCTAAACACAAGAGGAGGCGCTAGGCAAAGGGAGACAGAGACTCTGAACCTTTGAGTTTCCGTATTGTAATCCATTCATTCAAACCTCCATCAGGACAAAGTGATTCCTGTTTTCGGCAGAAATAGATACACAGGCACACACACTCGCACACACATAAACATTGTGGCACACATATAGATGCATATATTAATATGAGCGTCAATATAATCATTTTATGGATAAAGCAGACACAGAGAGGGGAGATTGACCCCATCTCAATTCGTTCAACCCCAAAAGAGCAGAGACCCCATTACACAGAGGTACACATACACAGGGGCACACTAATACATGAAGAGATGACAGACACAAGTATGCATAATTGGACACACGGACATACACACAGATGCATACCAGCATAGATACACATTGTAATACATGCACTAATAAAGAATAACGCACAGACATATACTTACAAACGCACGTACAAAGTTACTCACGCAGAAGAACAGACAGAAACGCACAAATACACAGATACAGAGACAGAAGCACGCATGCGCACCTTGACAGATACACATGCTTACAAACAGATGTGCAGAGACATACATACACAAAGAAACACAAATAGGTAGACACGCAGATGCATAAAGACACGCGTACATGCAGATACTCTCAGATGCATGTCCACACAAACAGACACGTACATGCAGACACACAGGGGCACATAGATATCCAAACACATACAGACATACACCTACAGGCACAAAGATATTGTCAAGGACAGCAAAAGTGAAGACTCGAGTACAATTCCTGGTCCTAAAACTAAATGAAAACTTACTGGATTTGCAGAAATGTGTAAGTTTACTGGATGTTTTAGATGGATAGCTGCGATTTATACGAATTTATGACGGTAAAGACTAAACATGGTCTTTCTTTAGCAGAACGCTAGATAGTCTTTGAAAGGATGAAGGCAATTTTAATAAATAAACCAACGGTGACCATCCCTGATTTTTCCAGACTTTACAAACTGGCAGTGGAATCTAGTGACCTGGGACTGTGTGTGGTCTTGCTACAGGATGGTGAGTCAGGAATATGAATCAGGAAAAATCTTTGGATACTTCGCCCAGAAACATTGTCGCATTCCCCTTCCACACTTCCCTCATCACACACAAATCCCCCTCCCACACATCACCTTCACACACAGATGGCCCACGCACACTTTCCTCCTCACACACGCATGACCTTCGCCCACTTCCCTCTTCACAGACACATGACCCTCGCTCAGTTCATTCCTTACTCATATATCCCTCTCCCACACTTCCGTCCTCACACACACGATAGCTCCTCACTCCTCCCTTCTCGCACACACATCCCCCTCCCATACCTCCCTCCTCAAATGTACACGCTTGCACGCTTCCTTCCTCACATACACTCACATGACCCACTCACACCTTATTCTGCGCCCCACACATGCTCACACACATACCAAGCGATTGTCTTTAATTCCCCGTTCCGTTTTCTCAAATGTACACGCTTGCACGCTTCCTTCCTCACATACACATGACCCACTCACACCTTATTCTGCGCCCCACACATGCTCACACACATACCAAGCGATTGTCTTTAATTCCCCGTTCCGTTTTCTCATTGTATCAATGACCCTGTGGTAATAACAAGTCTCTGCTGCGAGGTTTCTGAAGATCTGAAGAGTTTAAGTCGGGGTGGGAGAGCGAGAAAAGTCTCTCTGACACTGAGAAGAGTTTTACAGACCGCCTCTGTGCCCTGGGATCTGAGGCTCTCACCACGGGGAGAAATTACTGGGAGCTGTAGATAGTGGAAAAACTGTGCTGGAGGATGGGAGTAGCCTCAGAGTCTGTGCAGAGGAAGGACTGGGTTGGTCAGAGAATGGATTTGCCCCACTGAACCTTTTGGTGATCAGTTTTATATTAACTGCTTCACTCAATCCGATTTCCCAGTGGGTCTGATCTTCAGGAGGTTGGGATTTCATCTCAGTTATGCGTCCCCCTGGCAGACTGTAACTAAAATCAATACAAATACCAATGTTAGTGGATTAAAAGAAAAAAGTCACTGAAAAATCTTCCTTTCTCTTCATTTACGCCCTGCTTCAGTCAAATGTCCCCTGACCCACTCACGGGTTGAAAGCATTTCTGGTTGGAACAGTATTTATTGCCCATCCCTAATGACAGGGTCGTTAAGAATCACCACATTGCTGTGGGACTGGTTTCACACTTAGGCCAGACCTAAGGTCAGAATGTCTGATTTCATTCCCTGAAGTTTGTTCCCTCCAACACTCAAGAATGATTCATGGTCATCATTAAGCTCTTAACTCCAGATATTTAACTTAGTTCGAAGTTCACTATTGGAGGATTGGAACTCAGCTCTGCAGATCATTTCCAGAGTCTCTAGATTAACAATCGAGCAACAATCCCACGAGGTCATTGCCTTCACACCATTCAGCTCCTCACCAGTCTCCGAGTCTGGAGATGGGATTTCTCTTTGCTTTCATTCTCACTCCATAACGTGTCATGGAAATTAAATCGACTCGACTCAAATGCTAGCAAGAGCAAAGAAAAAGCTTTATTGTAACCTCTGCGGGGGACCCATACACTTGGCAAAACGCCTCATATAAGGGCTCAGAACAGCGTTCACATGTTCTCTTTATACTATACTTCGCTTCTCCTTATCACACGCTCAAGGACATGTGCGAGGAACATTCGAGTTCCTTTCCACATATGGAGTTGTTTTTCACATTCCTTTTCTGTTGATATAATTGCTTACTGCCCTTATATTTTACCTGACTCTTGCTGAATCTGACTGTTTGCAAGACTTGCAAGGTCAAGCTGTCTGCTTGCAAAATCCAGCAAAGGTAGGCTGTCTGCATAAAGATTTAACAAGACATTAGATTTAGCAAAGTATTCTCTTTCAGATTTCACAGCAAATATTAATTTTGTTAATTTTCCATTACATCTCGCCCTTTTTGGCATTTTATGACAACAATGCCAAAAATAACAAATAAATTGTACAGAGCCACATAGCTATACATCAAATTACTTAGGGAACACCAGCCCTTTCCTCAGACACCACCTCGCAGTAACACAGCTTTGTGGTGGTATCGTCACTTGTTCTGGTGTGCCCTGTACATAGCCCATTGTCACACGTGACAGTCGTCAACGTCACTGTAAGGTGGGGTCCACGTAATCTGGTTTCCCTGCCGTTGGGATACTATCGTTTTACCATTTGGTATCCCACTGCACTCATAAGCAAGTGGCGTAGGCAGGTACACAAGCAGGGTCCTTCACAAGCACTGTGAGTAAGACCAGCCCTACAACTAGTAGAACATGTCGGATCCAATATCCCCATCCTTCCCAAAGGGCCACCAGAACCAGGAGTCATTTGCTGGGGGAGGTAGTCGTATCGCCGCCTTCATATGATTTGTTGCACTGGTGACATTTTGGGATTCATCAGGAATATTAAAACAGCATGAGGTTTACGGGCGCCCCCTCTCTCTGCCGTCAGTATGTCTAGTACTAATCGATTTTGTATCACTGCTTCCCTTATAGCTGTTAGCTCACAGTGGCTCAGTGGTTCACACTGCTGCCTCACAGCACAGGGGTCCCAGGTTCAGTTCCACCTCGGGGCAACTGTCTGTGTGGAGTTTTCACATTCTCCCCGTGTCTGCGTGGGTTTCCTCCGTGTGCTCTGGTTTCCTCCCACGCTCCAAAGTTGCGCAGGTCAGGTGAATTGGCCATGCTAAATTGCCCATAGTTGTTAGGTGCATTAGTCGGAAGGGGGTGGGTTACTCTTCAGAGGGTCATTGTGGACTTGTTGGGCCGAAGGGCCTGCTTGCACACTTTAGGGAATTTAATCTAATAAGTGCTAGACCTTCCACCATCTCATTTCCTAACAGTAATACACTATATGCAAGACCATTAATCTTGTTTATTGCCACCGTTGACCCTGCTCCTAAGAGAATAAACCACTCAATGTTCGCTCCTGGTGTAGTTCAGGGGTCTGCGAGTGTGTACTCATCCCAATGCCGTGGGATGTCCCTTCGGGTTCATCCATTACTGGCTTTGGGACAACACTGTTGTGCCAGTGGGCAGTATCGCGGGGTAGCAGCACCCCTTCCACCCCAGGGGAAGGTGGTGGTACCCTTTCTCTCCACAGGCCCATATTATACCCGCCATCATGGTCTGATTATTGATAAAGGAACAAGCAATGTTTATGATCGCACCATTTGCGTAGGTTGCTGAGCAAGAGTCATTGTTCAAGTACAGCGTTGTAATGCACTGGGAGATCCCCAAATGGAGTCTCCCCTGATTGGTGCAAATACACATTAATCCCCTGCCTTCCACTATATGGAAGGCTGTGTTGGAAGCGTGTCAGCCTTGGGACTGCAGTTAGCCTTGAGTTCGGGTGGTGGCGCAAGATTTACCCTAATTGCTCCCCCTATCAGGGTCAGGGTGGCCACTGCCCGCGGAAGCAGACAGCTAGCATTTCTCGCCAGGCTCTCTGTGATTGGTTTAGCGGTCCACCATTGGGCTGTGTGCAAACATATCCAATAAGGGTGGCCAACGTCTAATCTCCGGTGTTGTATTAGGGCCAAAGCACATGCTCTGATCCCCTTCACATCTAGCAATGGCCCTTCACACTTACCAACCTACTGGCGTCGCATTTACGCCATTTATCTCATGAAGGGCCAACTCCACAACCGGGTTAGACTCGCTCTCTAGCCTCGGCCGACTCCCTCCAGGTTCGGGTGTGACATTAATGCCCTCTGCCCTGCTTGGGGTTAGGTCTATGATCTGGTTTGGTTGGTTGCCATGCCCCGGTGCTGCTATTTTCTGTACGACCTTCTGCACTGCATCTCGGAGGGGGGGAACTGTACCACTATATTCACCTGCCTATAGATGTTGGAGAAGGCTCTATCTATTCCACACCACCAGACTCCCACATCGCTCTCTGAGTCTTGGATACTATTATTATCCATGTCCTGGCACCTCCTTCGTTGATAATAGAATACCTATTTCCCATGTCAGGCGCCCCTGTCGCCTTGGTGGCTACTACTAACTGACAGTCACTAGGACCACAAGGATCCCCGCATAGATATTTATCGTCCCATTTATAGTCGTCCTGGTTTCTAAAGGCCATGGTCGCATGTGAAGGTTCCCTTAGCACCCTCAGTTAACGTTAATGTCTGCGGCTGTATCCCAGATGCCCCTGCCCTTATGAATAGGCCTATCAGGGCGTTTGCTAACTGTGAGCTGGGGCAGCCCCATATTGATATGAGGCATCTAGCAACCTTACAATCCCAATGTATATAAGTCCAATCTGTTTTTCAGCGTTTCACTACTTGCACGTATTTGGTTCCAGTGTCGTCCAATGTCTCCTCAAGTCCAGCTACACGTTTGCAATGGCTGGCGTGTATCCACGTGGCTCTTCCTGCGATCTTAACAGCTCTCTGTGTTGTAAGGAGCACTTGAAATGGCCCCAACCACCTTTTCGCCTTCCAGTTTTTCCTCCGGAAGTTTTTCTCCAGGTTTTAGATTGTGCAGCTTCCCTCCTGCTGGTTGGGGTAGTGCTGCCTTCACTTGATTCTGCATTTGAGACAAAAGTGTCATACAGTAACACAACATCTCATCCTCACAGTGGTCTGTTATCTGTCTTAGCTTAGGTCTTGGGTCAATTCCTGTGTTGGGCAGCCTACCAAACAAAATCTGAACAGGCTAAGATTAGCTCTTCCTCTCCTCCTCGATCAGCACAATCGGAAGTGCCTTTCTCCACATCACGCCTAGTTCCTCACAACATTTTGTCAATTTTTTTTTTAGGGTAGCACTTTCTCTTCCCACTGCCCCACCGCTCGCTGGGTGGTAGGCACTATGTTGTCTCATGTTCATACTGAAATAATCTCTGATCTGCTGTAGGGCATTATTGACAAATAGTGTCCCATTGTCACAACTGAGCCTTTCAGGGATGCCCCATCTCGGGATTATTTCAGTCAGCAGAGCCTTGGCTACTGCACTGGCATCCTGGTTAGACGTGAGGAACACTTCCACCCATTTGGAAAACATATCAACTATTACCAGGCAATACCTTTTCCCTTCGCTTCGTTAGTTTAATAAAATCCATCCGTTTATGCTCAAAGGGTCTTTGGGGTTGGGGTGTGCTACCTGATTCATCCGTATTCCCCTCCCCACATTATTAGTGGCACAGATAACACATTGTTAACAATATTTCTGGGGATAATGCGTAAATCCCTTAGTGTGCCAGTGTGCTGAAACACTGTCATACATCGGCCGCTTTTGACACATGGTCCTTACCATATAATAATGATGGTGGTGGACAGGGTTTACCATTGGGGCCACACCATACTCCTTCCCTCACGCTGCATCCTGCTTCCGTCCACTCACGCTTTTCTTCTGGTGTTGCCGGTGACTGTAACTCCCGTACGTCTGCTGTCGGGGTACAAATTTTTGTCATACACATGTCAAACTGATTGCTTGGCGGTTGCTGGGCTGCTGTCCTTGCCGCTGCGTCCACCTTTGCATTGCCTTGAGAAATAAAAATCGTTATTTTTCGTGTGAGCTTCGCATTTACACACAGCGATTGATTTAGGCAATAGGACCGCTTCCAGGAGGTCGGAAATCAGGGCCGCGGTGTGTGATGGGCTTTCTGGCGGAGGTCAAGAAGCCCCTGTGTTTCCACCGGGTTCCAAAATCATATACAACCCCGAATGTGTATCTGCTGTCAGTGTGAATATTCACTGTCCTTCCCTTAGCCAATTTACAGGCCTCAGTCAAGGCAATCAACTCCGCTGCTGGCGCTGACAGATGAGAAGGGACTGATCCCGCTTTGACTATCTCGTAGGTAGTCACTACAGCATAGCCAACACAATTCTGGCCTGTCTCTTTGCTCCTGAATGCTGACCCGTCCACAAAAAACTCCATATCTGGATTCTGAAATGGTGAATCCTGCAAATCTGGTCTGGGGCTGCAAATGTCATTAGTTACAGCGACACAATCATGTGGGTCTCCGTCTGATTCTGAAATGGTGAATCCTGCAAATCTGGTCTAGGGGCTGCAAATGTCATTAGTTACAGCGACACAATCATGTGGGTCTCCGTCTCCTTCTGTGGGGAGAAGGCTGGCAGGGTTAAGGACGTTACATCACTTTATTGTAATGTTAGGCATCTCCAATAACACAGTATTGTATCGGAGCCAATGTGCTGCTGACATGCGTGCGGTCTTTTGCTCGGAAAGCAGTAAGGATACTGCATGTGGGACCAGTAGGGTTAATTCACCACAGCCGACTATGTCCCTGGATGCTACAAGAGCCTTTTCAGCTGCGGCCACGGCTCGCAGGCATTTAGGCAATCCTGCTGCTATGGGGTCTAGTTTAGCCAAAAACTAAACTACTGGCCTCAACTTTCCCCCGTGATCCTGCAACAGCACCGATGTCATGCAGCCTTGCTTCTCATCCACCGTTTGTACAAAAGGCATGTTTGGGTTCAGAATCCCCAGCGTAGGTGTAGTTTGGAGGGCCTTTTTTAATTCAACAAAGGCACTCTCGGCCTCTGGGTCCACTGTAATGGACTCTGGTTCTGCAACCCTTTGCCATGGGCTATGTCACTTAGGGGAGCCTCAGGGGTTGCAGGAATGCGGGATGAACATCCTCCAGTAGGAGTACGTACCCAAAAAGGAGAGCAATTGTCTCCTCGTGTGAGGCTTTGGAATTTGCTGGATTGCTTGAACTCTGTCTAGACCAATAGCCTTCCCTTGTTCAGATATTAGGTGGCCTAAGAACCTCACCTGTTGTTGCACAAATTGTAGCTTTGCGAGTCTGGCTTTGTGCCCTTCCCTTGCTAGATGGCAGAGCAGCGCACGGGTCTCCTTCTCACACTGCTCCTCTGTTGGTGCCGCTATTAACCAATCGTCTACACACTGCAGAAGCGCTGACCCCGGGGTTAAACCAAGAGTCTCCAGACTCCTGCGTAGAGCCCCATTATATATGGTGGGGGACTCACAGTAACCCTGACAAAGTCACGTGAAGGTATATGATTTCCCTTTGAGTGAAAAAACAAACCAGAATTGACTGTCTTGGTGCACCGGTACACTAAAGAAGGCATTTGCTAAATCCACAACTGAGAACCATTTCCTGTCCGGTGGAATTTGAGCCAATATAGTATAGGGGTTGGGAACATTTGGGGCACGTGGGACAACAGCGTTATTGACTGCCTGCAGGTCTTGAACAAATCTCCATTCCTCCGGTTCACCGGGACTGTTTGCCTTTTTGACCGGAAAAATGGAGGTTCTCACCGGTGAGTTTTCACAGGGGATTATCACTCCAGCCTTTAGGAGGGATCCAAAGACTGGAGTGATTCCTTCTATAGCCCCGGGTTTTAACGGGTATTGTGCTCTGCAAGGGCGATACTCAGACTTCGGGGTTATTCTTATGGATTCACAGCCCAATATGAGCCCCACATCATGAGCGCCTTTTGCCCACAACTCAGTCGGGACCGTTTTAATCTTGGGTCCGAGACTCTATCTTACGGAAACGCCAGGCTTTTCCCCCTAGGCTTTTCAGGGCTAGCGGGGATTACCTGGACAGTCCTATCTGCCTGAGTTAGCCACTTTAGTTTCGTCCTATATGTCCACACATCTGCATTGAACCAGATACTCACATCGTCCCTGAAGACCCAACCTTTCGTTCTTTGTGCCTTTCGCACCCATGGTCCCAAATCCTGCTGCCTGTCGCTGGTCACGTTTGCCAATGACAGGTGAGGAAAAGAACCTTCCACATCAAAAAGATAGGGTCTACTTGCCGTCACAGAGACGAGATAAGTTCACACTGACTGCACATCTGTGATCATTCCAATAAAATTCGCACAATAACAACTGATCTGGTTTAACCAATCTCCTGAACCAATCCTTCTCATATGGTTTGTCAGGGCCATCGCGGTGTATGTGGGCTGTGCAGTGCAGCATGTCCCCAGGAAGAAAATCGATGTTAATAGGATTAACATGGTTACTTGCTTCCAGGGCGAGTGAATCGCTCACTGAACTCATTGCTCTCTGGCTTAATCGCCACTCATAGACAAACATCAGGGTGGTGTCGTACCTTACAGCCTGCACTGGGAAATCTTCCTTTTGAATTACCTGCAAGCCTGTCGGGGTACTTAGTAAATCCAACCCCAGTCTCTCTAGGAAATCCCGAACCATCAGATTTAAAGGACAGAATTCCGATAACAGAAATGAGAATTGGAATGTTTCCCCATTACTGGTTTTGCACAATAGGGGTGCGGTAAATCTCTCTCGTGTCACAACTCATGATGCACCCATTGGCGTCGATTCTTTGAATTGGCTTGATTTAAGGACTGAATATGGTGCCCCTGCACCTACCAAAAAGGTAACTGGTGTACCTACCACATAATCAGCTTTCGAAAGCTGATTGGGGCAGATGTTCGCAGGTAAGGGGCCGCCTGGAAATTGGGAAGCCTTCAGAAATGAGATAACGAGAATCAAGAGAAAATCTATTCCTGTTAGGATGAAACAAAAGGCTGGTAGGTATAGGGAATGCTGGATGACTAAAGACATTGAAGGTTTGGTTAAGAAAAAGAAGGAAGCACATGTCAGGTACAGACAGGAGAGATCGAGTGAATCCTTAGAAGAGTATAAAGGAAGTGGGAGTATACTTAAGAGGGAAATCAGGAGGAAAAAAGGGGGCATGAGAGAGCTTTGGCAAATAGATTTAAAGAGAATCCAAAGAGTTTTTACAAATACATAAAGGACAAAAGGGTAACTAGGGAGAGAATAGGGCCCCTCAAAGATCAGCAAGGCAGCCTTTGTGTGGAGCCGCAGAAAATGGGGGAGATACGAAATGAGTACGTTGCATCAGTATTTACTGTGGAAAAGGATATGGAAGATATAGACTGTAGAGAAATAGATGGTGACATCTTGAAATATGCCCAGATTACAGAGGAGGAAGTGCTGGATGTCTTGAAATGGTTAAAGGTGGATAAATCCCCAGGACCTGATCAGGTGTACCCAAGAACTCTGTGGAAGCTAGAGAAGTGATTGCTGAGCCGCTTGCTGAGATATTTGCATCATCGATAGTCACAGGTGAGGTGCCGGAAGACTGGAGGTTGGCAAAAGTGGTGTCACTGTTTAAGAAGGGCGGCAAGGACAAGCCAAGGAACTATAGACCAGTGAGCCTGACCTCAGTGGTAGGCACGTTGTTGGAGGGAATCCTGAGGGACAGGGTGTACATGTATTTGGAAAGGCAAGGACTGATTAGGGATAGTCAACATGGCTTTGTGCGTGGGAAATCATATCTCACAAACTTGTTTGAGTGTTTTGAGGAAGTAACAAAGAGGATTGATGAGGGGAGAGCGGTAGATGTGATCTATATGGACTTCAGTAAGGTGTTCGACAAGGTTCCCCATGGGAGACGGGTTCGCAAGGTTAGATCTCATGGAATACAGGGAGAACTAGCCATTTAGATACAGAACTGGCTCAAAGGTAGAAGACAGAGGGTGGTGGTGAAGGGTTGTTTCTCAGACTGGAGGCCTGTGACCAGTGGAGTGCCACAAGGTCCTCTACTTTTTGTCATTTACATAAATGATTTGGATGCGAGCATAAGAGGTACAGTTAGTAAGTTTGCAGATGACACCAAAATTGGAGGTGGAGTGGACAGCGAAGAGGGTTACCTCAGATTACAACAGGATCTGGACCAGATGGGCCAATGGGCTGAGAAATGGCAGATGGAGTTTAATTTAGATAAATGCGAGATGCTGCATTTTGGGAAAGCAAATCCTAGCAGGACTTATACACTTAATGGTAAGGTCCTAGGGAGTGTTACTGAACTCCAAGAGACCTTGGAGTGTAGGTTCATAGCTCCTTGAAAGTGGAGTCGCAGGTGAAGGATAGTGAAGAAGGTGTTTGGTATGCTTTCCTTTATTGGTCAAAGTATTGAGTACAGGAGTTGGGAGGTCGTGTTGCAGCTGTACAGGACATTGGTTAGGCCACTGTTGGAATATTGCGTGCAATTCTGGTCTCCTTCCTATCGGAAACTTGAAAGGGTTCAGAAAAGATTTACAACCCTGGCACAGTTGCCAGAGTTGGAGGGTTTGAGCTGTAGAGAGAGGCTGAACAGGCTGGGGCTGTTTTCCCTGAAATGTCGGAGGCTGAGGGGTGACCTTATAGAGGTTTACAAAATTATGAGGGGCGTGGATAGGGTAAATAGGCAAAGTCTTTTCCCTGGAGTCGGTGAGTCCAGAACTAGAGGACATAGGTTTAGGGTGAGAGGGGAAAGATATAAAAGACGCCTACGGGGCGAAGTGTGGACTATATGTTCAGTATAACAGTGATGCTTATATGTCGATGCCTACGTCTATGTTATATAAAGTCATAGAGTCATAGAGATGTACAACACGGAAACAGACCCTTCGGACCAACCCGTCCATGCCGACCAGATATCCCAACCCAATCTAGTCCGACCTGCCAGCATCCGGCCCGTATCCCTCCAAACCCTTCCTATTCATATATCCATCCAAATGCCTCTTAAATGTTGTAATTGTACCAGCCCCCACCACAACCTCTGGCAGCTCATTCCATACACGTACCTCCCTCTGGGTGAAAAGGTTGACCCTTAGGTCTCTTTTATATCTTTCCCCTCTCACCCTAAACCTATGCCTCTCTAGTTCTGGACTCCCCGTCCCCAGCCTGTTCAGTCTCTCTCTGTAGCTCAAATCCTCCAACCCTGGCAACATCCTTCTGAACCCGTTCAAGTCTCACAACATCTTTCCAATAAGAATTGCACGCAACAGTGGCCTAACCAATGTCCTGTTCAGCCGCAACATGACCTCCCAACTCCTGTACTCAATACTCTGACCAATAAAGGAAAGCATACCAAACACCTTCACTATCCTATCTACCTGCGATGCCACTTTCAAGGAGCTATGAACCTGCACTCCAAGGTCTCTTTGTTGGTGTCTGAAGTTTTTTTTCATTGGGCAGGACATATGTGAGTGTTTCTAGATTAACCGTTATAACTCAGCAATAGTAGGCTGAATGATCACAGTAATTCTGTAAAAGCTGAATGTTTGTTTTAAAGCAGGCAGTGAATCAGATTTTATGATAATGATTATTTATCAGCTGAATTTCTAATGGTCGTGGATATGTGCTGTGTAATTATTACACAGTTTATTGACTGACACAACAGTGGTGAGCAGTGAATTAATGTCTTCTGCCAAAGGTCATTCAGGGCAAGAGATTTTCAAGAAGATATAAGCAAGTTTTAGTGAGTTCATTGATACAACTGACAGGGAAAGCCTAACGTGTTTGTTATGCATGTGGATGGGGAAAAGAATTATTTACTGGAGACTGGATAGTGTCACGAGATTGAATGAACAGCCTTTGTCGGGAAAGAGTCGAAAACAAACCCTTGTCTCACAGCAACATGCATCAGCTCAGAGAAGAGGTTCCGTATTCCTCCAAAAACGTATTGTCACAAAGCCTGTCCTTTTTATAAGACATAGGAGTGGAAGTAAGGCCATTCGGCACATCGAATCCGCTCCATCATTTAATCATGGGTAATGGGCATTTCAACTCCACTTACCCGCACTCTCCCCTTTTTCTAAAAGCTGTTGCTTTTCTCAAGGATACTGTGTCCTTGTTTTTTTTTCAGAGGGATCGTAAACAGACCCTGACTCCAATTAGCCTTGTTTGGTGCAGAGATTAGAGAGTATTGAGAGGCCTTTTTGTTTATATAGAAACAGATAACATTTTCAACCAAAGCTTTTATGCTTTTAGAAGTAACCTGTGTAAGTCAAGGAGGCATGACCAGCTCCCTAGCTGAGCAGTTCAGTCCAGAACAAGTTCGGGAGTTCAGCAGTGGGGCAGTGTGGAAACAGGCTGCTAGACCCTCTCCCCTTCTGCCCTTCTAACGTTGACCTGTAAACCTTTGTTACATTTTTACTGATTTGTTTTATTTGTTTAAGTGATTTGCTTACTGGGACTCTGGTCCCATTTTCAACTCTGGTCTCCAGCATCTGCAGTCCTCACTTTCTCCTGCTTATTGGGACTGTTGTGTATTGTTGGAACAGCATAATTAAGTCCAGTTTGGATAGACTGAGATCTGTATGGGTTCGTTATTCTGTTCTTTGTGCTTCATTGTGTAATTTTTTGAATTATTTCGTCTGCTTTAAAACCTGGTAGTCATGCGCGTCACTAATTAGATGACGAGGCATTTGGCTATTTGTTACACTCCCCATCATTGATGGATCGTGTCCGTTTCGAGTTTTAAAGGTCGCTCGTCGACAGAATGACAACCCCTATCCAGCTAACCGTGGCCAGATGGTCTAAAGTGGGGACGGTATAAAAAAAATAAATAAACACTAAGGGAATCTTTGTGAAGCAGGACTCAAGGCAAGGAACAAAATGAGAGAGAGGGTTATCGACCGTTAGACTAGGTATGCCCTCATCATTTGTTGCTTTTGTTGTGTTCTTACTTTAATTACTATACTTTTACCCGCCACCTTTAACTTATATACTCTAAAATACACTATCTTTATTAATAAAATCGTAAAATTGATATCTAAAATGTAAGGAAACAGCCCGAGCATATTCAGCCTCTCCTCATTGCTGAAAATCTCCATCTAAGGCAACATCCTGGTAAATCTATTCTTAAGCCCTCCAGTACATTCCCATCCTTACTATCCTGTAGGGGCCAGAACTACACACAGTGCTTCAGCTGGGGTCTCACCAAAATCTTGTACATCTGCAAAATCACCTCCATGTTCTTATGATCTATACCACGTCCTAAAAACGCATTCTTAACTGCCCTAAAAACCTGGCTTACCACCTTCGGGGATCTGCTGACAGGATCACTTTGAGTTTTGTTTACTTTCTTCACTCGTGGGAGATGGGCATCGCTGGCTGGTCAGCATTTATTGCCCATCCCTAACTTACTGGAGAAGGTGCCCTGCCATTTATTTTGGCTAACCTGTCTATTGTAGATTAATACCTACACATTTAAAGTGCATAGCGGAGAAGTTAGAATGAAAGTCACATCCCAGAATGGGTAGAACAGAATTTTGTCTCAAACTCCAGAAATTACATCCTGAACAGCCAATAGCATATGGACTGCACAGATTCATGAAGGAAGTTTAGCTTCACCATCTCAATGGGATAACTAGACGGGCATTAAATGCTTGGCCAAAATAGCGTCATAGTGTCACAGAGATGTGCGGCCAACTCGCCCATGCCTTAACCTAATCTAGTCACATTTGCCAGCACTTGCCCCATGTCCCACTAAACTGTTCCGATTCATATATCCATCCAGATACCTTTTAAATGTTGTAATTGCACCGGCATCCGCCATTTCTTCCGGCAGATCATTCTACACACGTACCACCCTCTGCATGGTCCCTTTTAAATTTTTCCCCTCTCACCCGAAATCTATGCCCTCTAGTTCTGGGCTCCCCCACCCCAGAGAAATAGCCTAGTCTATTTATCCTATCCATGACACTCATGATTATATAAACCTCGATAAGGTCACCCCTCAGCCTCCGACGCTCCAGGTAAAACAGCCCCAGCCTGTTCAGCCTCTCCCAATATCTCAGATCCTCCAACCCTGGCAACATCCCTGTAAATCTTTTCTGAACCCTTTCAAGTTTCACAACATCTTTCCGATAGGAAGGGGACCAGAATTGCACACAATATTCCAACAGTGGCCTAACTAATGTCCTGTACAGCCGCAACATGACCTCCCAACTCCTGTACTCAATACTCTGACCAATAAAGGAAAGAAGACCAGCGTCACCCATTTCCCACAAACGAAAAGCAAAACACACACAGAACTGGCAGAGGTAGTTCGTCATTTACAATTTATTATCTGAACAGTCACAGAAACAAAACAAGGTCTGGAAATGTAATGGATTCCATTTGAGTGTGCGGCATCTTCGACAGCAACATGCAATTTCTGTCTTTGAGTTGGTGAGGTGTGCAATATGCAATGAAACCATATCGTGAAAAATGATTACAACCGGGAATTGCCTTGGGTCGTAATCTGTTTGTTCATTTCAAAGATTAATTTGGAAAACGTTGCAAAATCAGTCCCTCCGGGACCAGATACAAGCTAAAGTTGTCACAACTGCCCCATTTTGCAGTTCAATAAGAGGTAGATCACCTGAGCCGGAAGGGAGATGACAAGACTCTGAAGATGTCCTCTCAAATTGACCAGATTCAGAAAATATATTATATGGTTCTTGTTGTTGTTAGTGTTCCTGGTGAGTGTCTGGATATCAGCATTTTGTAAATGCCGGTGTGAGCTGCACGTGAGTTTTAGTCTGTGCGTGATAACACTGCATTCTGATACAAATGGTCACTCTTTGTACAGGAAATCACACAGTGATGAAAATTGACTGAGTGAAATGGCTTGAATGAATGTTGTTCTGTTAACTTGTATTCTTGGTTGTAAATCATATTTTAACATTCTGGCTTTCTGAATTGTCACTAAGTTGTATTCAGGCTAGGATCAATACATTCTTGATCAGTCAGGGTATGAGGTTTATTGCAAAAGGACAGCAGATTGAATGCTGAGAATGTTGAATCAGCCATGATCATGTTGAATGGTGAAGCAGGCTAGAGGGGCTGAACGGCCCACTCTTATTTCCATTTCTTATGTTGTTGTGGTCCTAGTCCAATATTGTGTAAAATTCCTTCGAATCACCGTGGAGATAACGTTCTCTGTGTGAAGATGTCAGCGGAATTGAGTAGAAAGTAATAGCAAATGTGGACAGTCTGCCAGAGAGGTCTATAATCACAATATACAACGTTGTTGGGGGGATCTGTCAGTGTAGATTATACTCGGTTTACTTCACTGATCATCAGTGAATGTCTCATCCTGATGATCATGAAACACCAGGGTCGAGAGTGTGGTGCTGGAAAAGCACAGTCGGTCAGGCAGCATCTGAGGGGCAGAAGAATGGCCTTTTCAGGCACAATCCCATCACCAGGAATGAGGCGTGTGGGCCGGGGGGAGGGGGGGTGCTGAGCGATAAGTGGGAGGGGGTGGGTGGGGCTGTGGGGAAGGTAACTGAGAATGCAACATGTAGATGAAGGTGGGGGAAAATGTTAGGTAGATGAGGAGGGTGGAGGGAATAGATGGGAAAGAAGATGGACTGGTCAAGAGGGTGGTGCTGATTTGAAGGCTTGGGACTGAGATAAGGTGGGGGAAGGGGAAATGAGGAAACTGGAAGATGAGGCGTTCTTTCTCCGGGGGGGTGTGGTTAGAGTTTGGTGATGGAGGAGGCCCAGCACCTTCTTGATGGAGTGGGAGGGAGATTGAAGTGTTCAGCCACGAGGTAGTGGGGTTGGTTGGTGCGGGTGTTCCAGAGATGCTCTCCAAAATGATCCGCAAGTTGGTATCATGTTTCCAACCTCGTAGTCCAAGGACCCACACTGCCAAATTCTACCACCTACCCAAGATTCACAAACCTGACTTCCCCTGTTGACCCATTGTCTCAGCCTACTCCTGTCCCACTGAACACATCTCCGCATACCTTGACACCAACCTGTTCCCCTTAGTCTCGGAACGCCTCAACTAAGTTCGGGACAGTTTCCACGACCTGTCCATCGTCTTTCCCATCTATCCGCTCCACCCTCCTCTCATACCCATCACCTTCTCCTCCACCTGTATCTACCTAATGCATTCTCAGTTATCTTCCCCCCAGCCTGACCCCTCTCCCATTTATCCCTCAACCACACCCAGGCCAAAGGCCTCATTCCTGGTGAAGGGCTTATGCCCAAAAAGTCGATTCTCCTGCTCCTTGGATGCTGCCTGACCTGCTGTGCTTTTCCAGCACCACACTCTCGACTCTGATTTCCAGCATCTGCAGTGCTCACTTCCTCCTCCCCGATCACGAAACACAGCAATAACTATCAGGGTAGAATTGTGAAAAGCTATAATTCTCCAACCAAAGCAGCATTCCTGATCCAGAAACAGAAATTACTGGAGAAGCATAGCAGGTCTGGTAACATCAGTGACGACAGATAAAGGAGAGTTAGGGTGTAGGTTTGCTCGCTGAGCTGTAGGTTTGATATCCAGATATTTCATTACCTGGCTCGGTAACATCATCAGTGGCGACCTCCAAGTGAAGCGAAGCTGTTGTCTCCTGCTTTCTATTTATATCTTTCTCCTGGATGGGGTTCCTGGGGTTTGTGGTGATGTCATTTCCTGTTCGTTTTCTGAGGGGTTGATAGATGGCATCTAGATCTATGTGTTTGTTTATGGCGTTGTGGTTGGAGTGCCAGGCCTCTAGGAATTCTCTGGCACGTCTTTGCTTAGCCTGTCCCAGGATAGATGTGTTGTCCCAGTCGAAATGGTATTTTTTTTCATCAGTGTGTAGGGCTACGAGGGAGACACAGAAAAAGCAGTACTAGTAAAAAGATTAAATTTCAATTACCGAGATGCTGACAAGAAGGATTTCCTAGCGGCATTAGAAACCACATTGAAGGACAACAATCTCACGGAAGAAACATAACAAACAATCAGACAGACAGTTGCACCTACTCTGAGCCAAAAGAGGGAAGGAAACAAACTGAACACACAAGAAAAGAAAGCCTTAGAAAACATCAAAAAAGACAAAAGCATCTTTATATTACCTGCAGACAAAGGTCGGCTCACAGTCATCCTGAACAGAAGGGACTACATCGAGAAAGCCAATGCACTACTCGCAGACACCAACACCTACCAACAGGTGGCACTAGACCTGACCCCACAATTAGGAAACAAAATTACATATCTCCTAAAAAAATTACACAATCCCGGATAATTAAACAAGACGGAATTCCAGAAAATGAAACCTGATGGGACCAACACCCCACGATTCTACAGACTACCAAAACTCCATAAACCAGGAGCCCCCCTCAGACCTATAGTCTCACTACCCGGAACACCAACTTACAGACTGGCCAAAGAACTACACGCAAGACTGAAATACCTAGTAGAAGAGTCACAGGACTCCATCCACTCCACCCAGGAATTCCTAAAAATCATCAAAAACACCAAAATAGAGGAAGACGAAGCAATGACCTCATTCGATGTAACAGCACTGTTCACCTCCATCAACATCGACCTGGCAAAGGAAACACTCACCACACTTTTAGAAGAGACCATCACACACACACCAACCACCATCAATCACATTACCAACGAAAACATCATGAAGCTAGTGGACCTGTGCCTCACCACCCACTTCACTTTCAACAACATAGTCTACAAACAAACCAACAGCACACCCGTGGGATCTCCGCTATCAGGATTCATAGCAGAAGCGGTAATGCAAAGACTAGAACAAACAGCCCGACCAACCATCAAACCAAAAATCTGGGTCCGCTACGTAGATGACACCTTTGTCATCACAAAACGAAACAAGATAGAAGAGACATTTAACATCATCAACAACACCCTCACAGGCATAAAGTTTACCAAGGAGGAAGAAACCGACAACAATTTCGCATTCCTGGACGTCACAGTCGAAAGAAAGGACAATGGAGAACTACAAACCTGCGTATACAGAAAACCGACAAACACTGACCAAATACTCAACTACACCAGCAGCCATCCCAACACACACAAACAAAGCTGTATCAAAACACTATTCCAATGAGCTGTATCAGAACACTATTCTCTTCGAAAAACAGAGGAGAACCACCTATACAACATATTCAAGAAGAACGGATACTCAAATAATACAGTGCGCAGATTCCTCGAGAACAAACCACGACAAGCAGACCAAACACAGCCAGAAACCCTAACCACCTTACCATACATCAAAGAAGTTTCAGAAATGACAGCCAGACTACTAAGACCCCTCGGAATCCTAGTAACACATAAACCCACCAATACTCTCAAACAAAAACTAACAAACTTAAAAGACCCAGTACAACCCATGGACAAAACCAATGTCATCTACAAAATTCCGTGCAAGGACTGCCACAAACACTACGTAGGACAAACAGGAAGAAAGTTAGCCACCAGGATACACGAACACCAGCTGGCCACAAAAAGACACGACCCTCTCTCCCTCATAGCCCTACACACGGATGAAAAAAACCACCATTTCGACTGGGACAACACATCTATCAAGGGACAGGCTAAGCAAAGACGTGTCAGAGAATTCCTAGAGGCCTGGCACTCCAACCACAACGCCATAAACAAACGCATAGATCTAGATGCCATCTATCAACCCCTCAGAAAACGAACAGGAAATGACATCACCACAAACCCCAGGAACCCCATCCAGGAGAAAGATATAAATAGAAAGCAGGAGAAAACAGCTTCACTTCACTTGGAGGTCGCCACTGATGATGTTACCGAGCCAGGTAATGAAACGTCTGGATATCAAACCTACAGCTCAGCGAGCAAACCTACACCCTAAACCTCAACCTGAGCTACAAACCTTCACAAACCTTGCAAAGGAGAGTTAACGTTTCAAGTCCAGTGACCATTTTCTGAATGGCAGCCAGTAATTAGTGAGGGACTGCAGGGTTTAGTGCTATGACGCCATCTCTTCACAATCTATAGGAATGATTTCGATGAGGGGCCTGAATGTAATGTCTCCACTTTTGCAGATGACACAAATCTGGTTGGAAGGGTGAGCTGTGAGGAGGATACAGAAATGTTTCAGTGTGATTTGAACAGGGTGTGTAAGTGGGGGAATGCTCTGTAGTGGTGACGAATATGTGGTTATCCTCTTTGTTTGAAAAAAATAGGAAGACAAATTATTATCTGTATGGCTGTAAGTTGAGACAGGGGAATGTTCAGCGAAACCCGGGTATCCTCGTCCATCAGTCACTGAAAATAAGTGTGCAGGTGCAGCAGGAAGTAAAGTACGCAAACGACATGTTGGCCTACATTAGCGAGAGGAGTCGAGTAAAGGAGCAAGAATGACTTACTGCAGTTATACAGGGCATTGGTGAGAGCACATCTGGAATATTGTGTCTAGTTTTGGTCTTCTTATCTGAGGAAGAATGGTCTTGCTGTAGAGGGATGCTCTCGCAATGAAGAAGATTTACCAAATTGATTCTTACCATGGCAGGACTGATGTTTGAGAAGGGATTGAGTCAGTTTGGTTTGCATTTATTGAAGTTGAGAAGAATGAGGGGAAAATATCATAGAAACCTGTAAAATTCTAACAGTTATATTACAGATTAGATGCGGGAAGGACGTGCCCGATGGTGCATGAGCCCACAAACAGGGAGTCAGATTTTAAGAAAAAGGGGTATACCTTTTAGAATTTTTCCTATGGACCTTTTATGTCCCACTGCGTTTTGTTATTTATATTGATTATTTCCATGTGGATAAAGGAGATATGGATAGTAACTTTGCAAGTGACACCAAAATCGTTGGAAGGTTGGAAAGCTAAGATTACTTCAGAGTACAATGGGACCTTGAACCCATGGAAAAATCGGCCGAGGAGTGACAGGTGGAGTTTTCTTGAGATAAATGTGAGGTGCTGTATTTTGGTAGGGCAAAATAAGGGCAGAGCTTATGCACTTTATGTTAAGATCCTGGGAAGTGTTGCCAAGCCTAGTGTCCTTGGAGTCCAGGTTCACAATTCCTTGACAGGATAGTGGTGGACAGGATAGTGAAGAAGGTGTTTGCTATGCTTGTCTTTATTGGTTGGTGCATTGACTATTGGAGTTGGGAGGTCATGTTGCAACTGCTGAGGACATTGGTTAGGCCACTACTAGAGGACAGCAGTGGGAAATATGCTGTGGGAAACATGTTATGAAACTTCTTCAGAAAAAGATGTACAGAGATGTTACCAGGGTTGGAGGGTTTGAGCTATAGAGAGAGGCTGAATAGGCTGGGATACTTTCCTCCGGAGCGTCGGAGGATGAGGGGTGAAGTGACCGTATAGAGCTCTATGAAATCATAAGTAACATGGATAGGGTGAATAGTCAAGGTCGAAAGTGGGGTGCTAGAAAAGCACAGCGGGTCAGGCAGCATCCGAGGAACAGAAGAATCAACTTTCTGGGCAAGATCTCTTCATCAAGAAGGGCTCCTGATGAAGGTTCTTTCCCGAAACATTGATTCTCCTGATCCTCAGATGTTGACTGACATGCTGTGCTTGTCCAGCATCCCAGTCTCGACTCTGTTCTCCAGCATCCGCAGTCCTCACTTTCTCCTGAACAGTCAAGATCGTTTCTACAGGATAAGAGAGTACAAAACTAGTGGTCATAGGTATAAAGTGAGAGGGAAAATATTTAAATGAGACCTGAGGGGCAACATTTTCATGAAGAAGACCATGTGTGTTTGGAATTAACTGTCAGAGGAAGTGGTGGAGGCTGGTACAGTTACAACATTTAAAAGGCATCTGGATGGGTATTTGAATAGGAAGGGTTTCGAGGCATACAGATCTAATGGGATTGGATTAAAGTAGAACATCTTGTCAGCATAGACGAGTTCAATCAAAGGTCTTTTCCAATGCTGACCAACTCTACGACACATATGACTGAGATATTGTAAAATGTCTTCACCTAGAGAGTGGAGAGCCATAGAATTCACGACGACAGAAAACCACTGAGGCCAAAACATTACAAGTTTTCAAGAAGACGTTAGGTCCCGATATTGTGGCTCATAGATAGAAGGGATATTTGGATGAGATTGGGATTAGGGTGTTGGGTTCATTGAACAGCCATGATCATAATGAATGGTGGAGCAGGCTAAAGGGGCAGGATGAGGTAACCCTGCTGCAGTCTTTTATGTTTCTATGAACCTTTCTCAAACCTGAAGGCATCTGGGAACGGTTGTTTTGTTTTGTTGATGATGGAATGGGGTGGGAGAATTTGGTTGGAGGAAAGGAGTGAATCACTTTGATGGAGAAGGTGCCCAGAGAGAGGGAGAGAGCACGAAGCAAACAAAAGGGTGAGTGATGATAAGCCTAGAGACAGCGAAACACTGGCTCAGGTGTTCAGGGAAAGGGTGAATAGGTGAAAATGGGTTGCCTGTACAAAGAGCGACCAGGACACAACAGGAGTCAAGGATGTGGGGCTGTGGGACAAAGATGGAGGGAGGTGCCCACAGTCTAACATCATTAAACTCAATGCTGAGTCCTAAAAGCTGCAAGGCACCGACTTTCAACATGTGGTACATGTTCACTAGTTTGCACTGAGCCTCACTGGAGCACTGGAGCAATACTGTGCCAGAGTTGTTGTCCAGGCAGCATGGTTGGAAGAGGGAGGGTGTTAAAGCAGCAGGCAACTGGATGTTCACGGTCATTTTTGCAAACGGAGTCAAGGTGTTCCGCAAACAGATCACTGAGTCTTCATTTCTGACCCGTTTGACATTTATTCTTGGGAGCATCTGACAGTTCATAATAATACTGGGCAATTGGTCATTACCAATGAAACTTACTGACCACAGGGATGGTGCATTGCCGCAAGGCTCGATCAGTAACTCCATAACTAGGTTAAAATCAATTGAATTCACAGTATTATTTAAGTGGAGAAAAGCTAGAAGTTGCTACTCAAAGGGACTGTGGGCACTTGTGCATGAAACAGGAAAAGCAAGCACACAGATGCAGCAAGTAATGGGATGACTAGTTCAGTGGGTTGGAGTATAACAGTAGGGAAGTTTTATTTCAACTGTACAACTGCTGGCGAGACCACAACTGAAATGCTGGAAGCAGTTTTGGTCCTCTTATTTGTGAAAGATATTGTTTCATTGGAGAGAGTTCAGAAAAGATTTACTCGGATGATCCTTGATATAGAGATATTGTATGGAGGGATAAGCAAAGGCTAAAGAGGTTGGAACTCTACTCAGTAGAGTTTAGAATGATGAAAAGTCATTTCATTGAATCATGTAGGATTCTTAAGGGGCTTGACACGTAAATGCTGAGAGGATGGTAAAGTCATTGGACCAGAGGGCATAGTCTCAGAATAAAAGAGTGCCAATTTAAGACTGAAATGAGAAGGAATTTCTTCTCTCAGTGGTTGTGAATCTTTGGAACTCCCTGCTGCAGAGACATCTGGGCACAGAGTCCTTTTGTATACTTAAGGCTGAGATATATTCTTGATCAGCCAAGTAGACTCATCAACTGTAAGGGCATTTAAATGGTCATTGAATAAACATATGGATGAAAATGGAATAGTCTAGAATAGATGGGCTTCAGATGGGTTCCAAAGGTCGGCGAAACATCGAGGACCGAATGGCCTGTACTCCGGTGTAATGTTCTACTTTCTATGTTCTATGAATCGAAGATTGCTGGGAAAGTGCAGGAAAGTGGGCATGATGAACTTTAGATCAGGCACAATCCCATCTAATGGTGGTGCAGGTTCAGGGACTCAACAATCTACCCATGTTCCTATTGCAGAAAGTGCCCTTCATTGGTGGAAACCCCATCTTGGGGAGTGTTCAAACCAGAGGAGTGTGCATTCCTATGGAGGTCACAAAACGTTGCATTTCTTACAACGAGAAGACAGTGTTGGTGGGAAGGGGTTGGGATTCAATAAGTTGGGGACTGCGGTCCAGGTTTACTGAGAGTAAAATCTCATGGAATGCCCAAACTTTGGTCACAAGCACTAATCATTCCAATAGACAATGCAGTATATCTTTGTGTGGGACATCGACATATTTAAGAAAAAGCCAAAAAGGATAAATTACTGCCACTCATGTCTGGATCAAATGGAGCACGATTAGTGTTTCAAAGTTCTATCTAGTGGTCTCATGGTCTCTATTCTCATGTCTGTGTTGCAGTCAATTTCCTGGGAATTGTCATCTTGTCCTGCAGACAGTGCGGTCTCTCCAACTGCACCACGCGCTACCTCGTGGCCATGGCAACTGCAGATCTTCTGGTCATTATCACTGAGGTCTTACTGCGGCAGATCAATTATTATTATTTCCACATGACTTTCCTGGACATCACCCCTGTTTGCAGTGTTCGTGCTGTCCTGCTCTCTGCTGCTACAGACTGCTCTGTCTGGTTCACCGTCGGTTTTACCTTTGATCGATTTGTGGCCATTTGTTGCCAGAAATTGAAAACAAAATATTGCACTGAGAGAAGTGCAACTGCTGTTCTAGCAACACTCTGCACCCTGCTGTGTTTAAGAAACATCCCTTTCTACTTTATCTTTGAACCTTGGGTGATCATTGACAATGTCCTTTGGTTCTGTGTTGTAAAATTGAGTGTTTATAATGATCCTGCATGGGTGGGATTTTCATGGTTCGATGCAGTTTTGACGCCATTGCTCCCATTTGCTTTAATTCTTTTGCTTAATGCGCTGACTGTCAGACATATTTTAGTGACCAGTCGCATTCGTAAGGGACTGCGGGGTCAGAGCAAGGGAGAGAAACCTGGAGACCCAGAGATGGAGAACCGAAGAAAGTCTGTAATTTTACTCTTCACCATATCCGGCAGCTTCATCCTCCTGTGGTTGGTTTCTGTTATAGAATTCTTATGCTATCACATTACAGGAGCAGATCCCGGGCATTACACACAGTCACAAGTTATCTTTAGACAAACTGGAGTAATGTTGGTGAACTTAAGTTGCTGCACAAACACTTTTATTTATGGGGTGACTCAGTCCAAGTTCAGGGAGCAGCTCAAGAGTTTGATGGATTATCCAGTAATGGCGATTGTTCGATTCATAAATAAAAAGGCCTGAGATCTATCCAGTGGCGCATCTGCCCATCAGACAGATGTACCTGGCTGCTGGGCAGAATGACCAAATAGAGCACCCGACAGGTCCACCTCCAGCATCAAAGAGTTTATTGAAGTGACACTGGTGGGAATAAATTTCTGGAAGTCCAAATGCTTCTACAATGAACAAACTAAAGACAGTTTTATACATTTGTTTTCAGCCCACCTTTATCAATTACAGACCAATCACATTATTAATTCATTCCATATACTTCCCTGAGGTTAACCATATAGCTGCATATAACAGCGACGCACTCTTGTGAATAACCCCATAATGTCATGATGTTTCCCAAATATCCTTATATCACTCATTGGGTTTTTTTTACAATCGATGTTTTATTTAATCTCATTCCAAATTCTTGACAGTTACCCTCCTTCCCAACATTCACCAGTTGAAACATCATTGCTGCTAATAACTTATCACTGTGGATCTTTCGAATTCTGTTATGCAATTTATTTTCCTTACTAATCTAATCACAGAAGATGTAAACGGATGTTAATTTCTATCAATTGTCATAAAATTTTTCATATCAGTTTCAAGAGAAAGTTAATTTTATGTAGATTACACCAAAATTCAGAATTAGAACAGTTACTCTATCACTTCACCTTTATTCATTTTCAGGATGACGGTGTCACTAACTAGATAAACATTTATTGTCCATTAAGCATCAACCACGTGGCTGCAGGTCTGGTGTCATGTGCAAGCTAGACCATGTAAGAGTGGTGATTTCCTCACAGAAACTGAACCATGGTTTTACCGACAATCAGCCATGGATACATGGCCATAATCAGACTCTTAATTGTGGATTTTTATTGAAATCTAATTTCACCACTAACTCCTTACCTCGACCTTGGAACTCTCTTTATCTTGCAGTTGCAATTGTAACCACTATTCACATGCTGCAAATGCGTTTCCTCACCATTCAACTTTATGTGTTTATTTTTAATGGCATCTCTTTGTTGTTTATTGTAGTTGTTGTACGTATTCGAAATCGACAACAACGATTATCTGGAAATCTTAACCAAAGTAAATGGACATTCTCTATTTTTGACAGAGTCCCAACTCTAAATTAATAAAGTACAAAATTTGTCTCACACTGTTTCTATGTATATAAACACAACTGCACATTATCTGTTACTTGAGTGAATGCTTTCTACTGAGTTATTATTGTTATGACTTATGATTTACTTCTCAACAAACCACACAGAACAATCTATTTCTAAGTTAACTGCAAACTATTTTGGACATTTTGTGTTGCTTTCAGCCAAGAGCAGCCCAACACTGGTAATTGACAGATATTTGCTCCTCGGATACTGCCTGACCTGTTGTGCTTTTCCAGCACCACTCTAATCTTGACAGAGATATCTCAAATAGTCAGGGATTATAATATCTAATCCTTCTCTCCCTTGACCTGTCGTTCAATCAGAGCGCTCCAGGTGTTTAAAAAATGGTTATGACGCCCCAGAACGTAATGAGAGAATGAAAACAATGCTTCATTTTGGAGCTGTAGAAGGGCATTGTGCTCAGATCAAAATCAACTGCCCCCACCGACTTTGTCATTAACATGTGAGTGAGTGTGACTCTGTGCGTGTCTGCATCCATCTGTGAGTGTGCATGTGTGTGTGCATAAGAGTGTGTATCTATGCATTTGTGTGAGTGTGGGCGTGTGTGTGTGTGTAAGAGTGTGTATCTGCGTGTGTGTGTAGGTGTCTGCCTGCCTGTGTGTGAGTGTATGTGAGAGAGTGTGCATCTGCATGCTTGCATGTGAGTTTGTGGCGTTTCAACTGCTCATCCAAGTACTTCTTAAAGGTTGTGAGCTATCTTACCACTACTATAGGGGGAGTGATCGCCTCATGGTATTATTACTAGACTGCTTTTCCAGAGAGACCCAGCTTATGTTCTGGGAACCAGGGTTCTAATCCCACTGTGGCAGATAGTGACATTTGATTTTTTTATAACATCTGGATTTAAGATGACTGTCACTTTTTTTTCTAAAAGCTGTTCCTGGGCTCAAGGATGCACTGCCCTTGATTTTTTTCAGAGGGGTAATAAACTCCGGTCAGTCTGGTTTGGTACAGAAGTGAAAAGGACATTGAGAGGCCTTTTGTTTATGTGTAAACAAATGAGACTTCAGGCCAAAGTGGTCATGTTTTAGAAATGGCCTGTATAATGAAAGGGGAGTGGTCCGCTCTCTAGTTGAGCTGGGTAGTTTAGTTCAGTCCTGAACGAGTGAGAAGTTGAACGGGGAGCTGTGTGGAAACTCTATCTCTCTTTCTGCCCCTTAAATTCAACCTGTAAGCATGTGTTCCATTTATACTGGGTTTTAAAGGGAGTTTGCTTGTTGGGACTGCTGTGTATTCGAAACAGCATAATTAAGTCCAGTTTGGATAGACTGAGCTCTGTTGGGGTTCTTTATTCTGGTCTTTGTGTTTCATTGTGTAATTTTGTGAATAAACTTTTGTCTGTTTTAAAATCTAGTAGTCAACCTAGCTAACTTACTCCAGGTAATTTTTCATTGTACACTTGCTGAAACAAATTGCGAAGTTATGGTCTCGGGCTGCCTGCTTTAAAATGTTTTGAGTGGTCTGGCCTAGTTCATAACATGAATCTATTGTCAATTGTCAGCAAAAACCATCTGGTTCATTAATATCCTTCAGGGAAGGAAATCTGCCATCCTTACCTGGTCTGGCCTACATGTGACTCCAGACTCTCAACTGGAGAGGCTGACCCTCGACTATCCTTTGGGAAATAGGAGATGGACAATAAATAGAACATAGAACATAGAAAAGTACAGCACCGAACAGGCCCTTTGGTCTACGATGTTGTGCTGAGATTTAATCCTGATGTAAAATATAGTAACAACCTATATTTGTTGTCAGGAATCTGATTCATGAGAGAAGAAGAAAAGGATAGCCAACTCCCATTCCTAGACGTGATGGTACAGAGAACACCGAACGGAGAATTCACCACTAAGGTACACAGGAAAGCCACACACACAGACCAAGTCCTAAACTATGAAAGTAACCACCCCAATACACACAAACGAAGCTGCATCAGGACACTATTCAAAAGGGCCACAACACACTGCAGTACACCAGGACTGCAAAAAGAAGAAGAGGAACACCTATACAAGGTATTCGCCAAAAACGGATACCCGCGCAACTTCATCAGCAGATGCCTAAGAGAAAGACCACGGAACGAGAACATACCACAACCAAAAGGACTAGCCACACTACCATACATCAGGAGCATCTCGGAACTGACAGCCACACTACCGCGACCCCTAGGACTCATAACGGCACACAAACCAACAGACATGCTCAGACAACAACTCACCAGAACGAAGGACCCGATACCCAACATGAGCAAAACGAATGTAGTGTACAAAATACCATGCAAGGACTGCACAAAACACTACATAGGACAAACAGGAAGACAGCTAACAACCCGCATACATGAACATCAACTAGCCACGAAACGACACGACAGGTATCCTTAGTAGCCACACACGCAGACAAAAAGCAACATGAATTCGACTGGG
>NC_057755.1:7048302-7053505 GCF_004010195.1 Chiloscyllium plagiosum | reverse complement strand
TGGCTCTCCTCAGTCCATTTCTGAGCTCCTTCCTAGCAAGCCTCTAAAGCTGTGCTAGATCTTTGCTTCCTCCACCTTACCTAAGCTGCCTTCTTCCTTTTGACGAGAAGCTCCTCTGTTCTCGTCATCCAAGGCTCCTCAATCTTACCCCTTCTTACCCATCTCAGAGGAACAGATTTGTGCATCACTTGCAACAACTGCTCCTTAAACAGTCTCCACGTGTCTGCTGTACCCTTTCTGTGGTACAATTGCTCCCATTCTGTACTTCCCAACTACTGGCTGATAGCATCATAATTTCCTTTTCCCCAATTAAATATCTTCCCTCGGTAACTGCTCCTTTCCCTCTCCGAGGCTATGGTAAATGTGAGGCAGTTGTGATCACTGTCACCAAAGTGTTCTCCCACCGTGAGATCTGACCCCTGTCCTGGCTCATTGCCGAGCTCCAAATCCAAAATGGCCTCTCCCCTCGTCGGCCTGGCTACATACTGAGTAAGGAAACCCTCCCGAACACACCTGACAAAAACGGCTCCATCCAAACCATCTGCATAAGGGTGTTCCAGTCGATATTGGGAAAGTTGAAGTCACCCATAACAACAATCCTGCTACTTTTGAAATTTTCCAGAATCTGCCCCCTATGAGATCTTCAATCTCTCTACTGCTATTAGGGGGGTCTGCAGAAAACCCTCAATGCGGTGGCAGTTCCCTTGCTGTCCCTAACTCCCACCCATACTGACTCAGTAGACAAACCTTCCTCAACAACCTTCGTTTCTGTAGCTGTGATGCACTCTCTGATTAGCAATGCTACACCCCCTCCTGTTTCACCCCCCTCCCTGTTGTTTTTAAATGCTCTAAACCCTGAAACATCAAGAAACCATTCCTGCCCCTATGAAACCCACGTCTCTGTTATGCCACAACATCGTAGCCCCAAGTACTGATCCATGCTCTAAGTTCATCACTCTTATTCTGGACAGTCCTTGCAATAAAGCAAACACACTTTAACCGATCCCTATATTTCATCGTGTGAGAAACCTTCCTGATAGATTTAATATATCCTGTCATGTTCCTGTCTGCAACTACCCCCCTCTCAGACATGTGGCTCTGATTCCCACCACCCCTGCCAGACTAGTTTAAACCCTCCTGAATCACGCGAACAAATCTCCCACCCAGGACATTTGTGCCCCTCCAGTTCAGGTGTAACCCGTCCTTCATGTACAGGTCCCACCTTCCCCAGAAGGTATCCCAATGGCCTAGGTATCTGAAGCCCTCCCTCCTACACCAGCCTCGCAGCCACGTGTTAAGCTGCATTCGCTGACTGTTCCTCACCTCAGTCTCGTACCAAGAATTTTACCATTAGCGCAGTACTCTGCATTCCTGTTGCTCATTCCAAAGTGAATTAGCGCACACCTTTCCACATTAAACTCTATTTGCCAACCCAAGCCCAGCTCTGCAGCTTACCTATGTCCCTCTGTAACCTGCAACATCCTTCGTCACTATCCACAGTTCCACCAACCTTAGTGTCATCCACAACTTTACTAACCCATCCTTCTGCCCCCCCCCCCCCCCCCCCATATCCATTTATAAAAATGACAAACAGCAATGGCCCCAAAATAGATCCTTGCGGTACCCCACTAGTAACTGAATTCTAGGATGAACATTTCCCGTCAACCACCACCCTCTGTCTTCTTTCAGCTAGCCAATTTCTGATCTAAACCGTTACCTCATCCTCAATCCCATGCCTCCGTATTTTGTGCAATAGCCTACCGTGGGGAACCTTACCAAACGCCTTACTGAAATCCATATACACCACATCACCCGCTTTACCCTCATCCACCTGCTATGGTCACCTTCTCAAAAAGCTCAATAAGGTTTGTGAGGCACGATCTACCTTTCACAAAACCATGTTGACTATCTCTAATCAACATATTCCTATCGAGTTGATTATAAATCCAACTCTTATAACCTTTTCCAACACTTAGATTAGGTTTCCCACAGTATGGAAACAGTCCCTTTGGCCCAACAAGTCCACACCAACCCTCTGAAGAGCAACCCACCCAGACATATTCCCCTACATTTACCCCTGACTGATGTACCTAACACTATGGGCAATTTAGCATAAAACTGTGTTGCTGGAAAAGCGCAGCAGGTCAGGCAGCATCAAAGGAGAAGGAGAATCGACGTTTCGGGCATAAGCCCTTCTTCAGGAATGAGGAGGGTGTGCCAAGCAGGCTAAGATAAAAGGTAGGGAGGAGGGACTTGGGGGAGGGGCATTGGTAATGCGATAGGTGAAAAGAGGTTAAGGTGAGGGTGATAGGCCAGAGAGGGGGTGGGGGCAGAGAGGGCAGGAAGAAGATTGCAGGTCAAGAAGGCGGTGCTGAGTTTGAGGGTTGGGACTGAGAAAAGGTGGGGGGAGGGGAAATGAGGAAGCTGGAGAAATTTAGCATAGCCGATTCACCTGGCCTTCACGTCTTTGGATCGTGGGAGGAAACCAGAGAACCCGGAGGAAACCCACGCAGACACGGGGAGAATGTACAAACTCCACACAGACAGTCACCCTGAGGTGGGAACTGAACCTGGATCCCTGGCGCTGTGAGGCAGCAATGCTAACCACTGAGCCACTGTGCCACCCACTTTACCTGCAACCAAAGTAAGGCTCACAAGTCTATAATTTCCAGGGTCGTCTCTACTCCCCTTCTTGAACAAGGGGATAACATTTGCTATCCTCCAGTCTTCTGGCACTATTCCTGTAGACAACGACCACATAAAGATCAAAGACAATCACCTCCCTGGCTTCCCAGAGAATCCGAGGATCAATCTCATCTGGCCCAGGGGACTTATCCATTTTCACACTTTCCAGAATTGCTAACATCACTCCTTGTGAACCTCAATCCCGTTTAATCTGGTAGCCTATATCTCAGCATTCTCTTCGACAATATTGCCTTTTTCCAGAGTGAATACTGACAAAAAATATTCATGTAGTGCTTCCCCTATCCCCTCAGACTCTACACGCAACTTCCCATTACTGTCCTTGATTGGCCCTAATCTTTCTCTGGTCATTCTTTGATTCCTGATATACCTAAACAAAGCTTTAGGGTTTTCCTTGATCCTACCTGCCAACGGTTCCCCATGTCCCCTCCTGGCTCTTCTGAGCTCTCTCTTTAGGGCTTTCCTGGCTAACTTGCAACTCTCAAGCCCCCTAACTGAGCCTTCATGTCTCATCCTAACATAAGCCTTCTTCTTCCTCTTGACAGGAGATTCAACTTATTTAGTAGACCATGGCTCCCGCACTCGACCACTTCCTCCCTGCCTGACAGGCATATACTTATCAAGGACATGCAGTCGCTGTTTCTTGAAGTACCTGGACACATTTCAATTGTGCCCATCTCCTGCAGTTTCCTTCCCCTATACAACCTAAATCTTGCCTAATCGCATCATAATTGCCTTTCCTCCAGCTATAACTCTTGCCCTGCAATATATGCCTATCCCTTTCTATCACTAAAGTAAACATAACTGAATTGTGGTCACCATGACCAAAGAACTCACCTACCTCCAAATCTAACATCTGGCCGGGTTCATTACCAAATCCAATGTGGCCTCGCCCCTTGTTGGCCTGTCTACGTACTGTGTCAGGAAACCCTCCTGCACACGTTGGATAAAAACTGAACCATCTAAAATACTCAAACTATAGTATTTCCAGTCAATATTTGGAAAGTTAAAGTCCTCCATAACAACTACCCTGTTACTTCCGTTCCTATCCAGAATCATCTTTGCAAAACTATCCTCTACATCTCTGGAACTATTCGGAGGCCTATAGAAAACTCCCCAACAGGGTGACCTCTCCTTTCCTGTTTCTAATCTCAGTCCAAGCTACCTCAGTAGATGAGTCTTCAGACGTCCTTTCTGCAGCCATAATACTATCCTTGACTAACAATGCCACACCTCCCCCTCTTTTACCACCTTCTCACTGAAACATCTAAATCCCGGAATCTGCAACAACCATTCCTGTCCCTGCTCTATCCATGTCTCTGAAATGGCCACGACATCGAAGTTTCAGGTACCAACCCATGCTGCAAGTTCACCCACCTTATTCCGGATGCTCCTGGCGCTGAAGTAGACACACTTCAACATGTGTGAGCAATTACATTTCAGTCAATAAAATGTTCTTGTTTCAAGAGGCCAGCTCCTACCCTAGAGGGACAGAAGGGCAGCTTTGAGACATATTTCACACTTGGAATAAACTGTCTCACTGCAACATCAGTTGAAGTAATTTATGATCTCGGGATGGGGCTCATGGTGTTTGAGTGGACAGCGTTAATGCTGGCAGATGCCAGACGCTGGTTTTGTTGTTTCATTATGATGCATGACCAGCTACGTTCCTTCATAATCGGGATTGAAACTCGTTGTTATAGTTAATTGGTTCATTGACAGGAATTTGAAAAGCAGCAACAAAGCTGAGCAATGCAGTCACCTCGATCTCCCCAAGGAGCTCCCACACAGTATAAGGCAGCGTCTCTCAGAATGCATCAGCCCAGAGTCTCAAACAAGGAGCTTGGCAGCTGCCTGAAGGGACAGACCACCTCACACAGAGAAATGCATCGACCAATTGATCACGTGGAGAAAGTGTTTTACACCATTCTTGCTGTTATTGGCTTCCTTGGTAAGGAGTTAGACAATTGAACCTGTTTTAATCTGCTGCTGATCTGCTCTCTGGTTTTATCTTTTGAATAATAATGTCGCCAACTCATTGACTAGCCAGCCTTATCCAGACACCAGAACAGTGACAGCAATTCACTGAGCGGCATTCTGGATACAATTCTCCACTGACAGAGACTCCCAAAGTCCCTGCTGCTGCAGCACTCTCTAATCTCAGTGTTCTGTCGGCTGATCTGGCTTCATACGGTGTGAGGGTATGAGGAGTGATCAGGCAAGTTAGTTCTGAAGAAGGATCACTGGACCCGAAACACTAACTCTGTTTTCGATCCCACAGATGCTGCCAGTCCTGTTAACCTTTTTATGTTTTTGTTATACAAATACAGTTAGTAAGTTTGCAGATGACACCAAAATTGGAGGGTGTAGTGGACAGTGAAGAGGGTTACCTCAGATTACAACAGGATCTGGACCAGATGGGCCAATGGGCTGAGAAGTGGCAGATGGAGTTTAATTCAGATAAATGTGAGGTGCTGCATTTTGGGAAAGCAAGTCTTAG
>NC_057755.1:7047584-7048130 GCF_004010195.1 Chiloscyllium plagiosum | reverse complement strand
ATAAAAGGGACCTAAGGGGCAACTTTTTCATGCAGAGGGTGGTACGTGTATGGAATGAGCTGACAGAGGAAGTGGTGGAGGATACAATTGCAACATTTAAGAACCATTTGGATGGGTTTGGAGGGTCAAGGTCCGGGTGCTGGCAGGTGGGACTAGATTAGATTACTTACAGTGTGGAAACAGGCCCTTCGGCCCAACAAGTCCACACCGACGCGCACCCACCCAGACCCATTCCCCTACACCTAACACTACGGGCAATTTAGCATGGCCAATTCACCCTGACCTGCACATCTTTGGACAGTGGGAGGAAACCGGAGCACCCGGAGGAAACCCATGCAAACTCGGGGAGAATGTGCAAACTCCACACAGACAGTCGCCTGAGGCAGGAATTTAACCTGGGTCTCTGGCGCTGTGAGGCAGCAGTGCTAACCACTTGCCACCACGCCACCCACTAGATTGGGTTGGGATATCTGGTTGGCATGGATAGATTGGACCAAAGGGTCTATTTCCATGTTATACATCTCTATGACTCTATGACTCTCACTA
>NC_057755.1:7043945-7047084 GCF_004010195.1 Chiloscyllium plagiosum | reverse complement strand
TCATCAATCTGTTATTACACAACGGCAGAGCAGGAGAGACTTGAACCCAGGACTCGTCGCTCAGGTGTACCGATACTGCCAATAATTCACAAATGTCCGAAAGTAGGAAGAGTAACCTGTGCCCCTGTTTGAACAACTGCACCTGTTGCACACTGACAGCGACCGAAGTGGAAAGTGAATGAACAAAAGTGGCCTCTACTTCTGAACCATGCTGAACAGATTCTGCTGTCCCTGAGGTCTACAGCCCAACAAAAAGGTCCTTCAAACCATCAAGTGCAGGTATGAGACGATGATCCGATTTAGATGAGGTTGGAACTCACCCTGGTGCAGCCTTGACATCAGAAAGGCTGTTAACCTCTTGACGGTTTCCAATCAATCACTCCTTAATCTTTTCAATTATAAAGGAAACTAGGAAACAAGGGACACTGTTTTCTGTTTATTTACCATGAGCTGGAATGGAGCAATATCCCAGTCCTCATGGAAACAGGGAAATCCCTTTCCAGAAACTTTACAATTGCAAGATTAATGATGCACCTCCATCTGGCACATCAAGCAAGAACAACACTTCAGAACCAATTCGTTAAAAGACTGTCAATAACATTAATGATCAATTACCTCATGGATTCCTTTGAGGGATTATCTGTTAATCAACATGACAGTTGGGGAGTGTAATATTTCTCCCTCATTTTCATTAATCTCTGCAATGCTGGTCGATCCTGTTCCGTGTGCCACCAGCGAAGCCAATCCAGATTCAACCATTCAAAATTCGCGCCAGCGCCCTACGCAGCTTTGATCTCTTGGCTCAGCATCAGCAATCCCTTTGCTTACCTCTCGTACGTTTTTTAAAGTCGCTATCTGCACCCTCTCCATGGCTGATATTGACTCCTTGCCCTTCTTCCTCAGCTCCTTTCAGTTCTGATGAAGGGTCATTTGTCTGGAAATGTTAAAGTTGTTTCTATCTTCACAAGCGTTGCCAAAGCTGCCAAGAATCTCCAGCATTTTCAGTGTTAGGTTGAGACCTCCATTATCCGCAGTTCTCTGTTTCAGTTCTGGTATCCTTCCATTGCTGTGCCCAGGTGCTGCTCTGAGGATAACACCTAAAACACAATGCATCCTTCTTTCAGGAAAAATAATAATGGACCAATCAACTATTCTCGTGATAAAGAAGATTTATTATCCAGTTCTTGCAATCATCAGTGTCCCTGGTGAGTGAAAATTATTTTTCATTGACAATTTGGATAAACTGCCTGAGGAGTCAGAAAGAACTGAGAAGATGGTAAAAGGGTCAGGTGGGTGGTGGCTTTGTTAATCACGGACAGCACTATAGTGGCAGAAAGCACATTTGATGATTCGTCTACTTAGGTAGTATGGGTTAACGTTAGAAAAAGGAAAGGAGAAGTCACTCTCTTGGGTGTTTTCTTTCAAAACCTGTTAGTTAACGTAGCTAACTTATTCCAGATAATTTTCACTGTACACTTACCAAAACAAATACAAAAAGTACGTTCTGGGCTGCCTCCTTAAGAATGTTTTGAATGATCTGTCTTGGTCTGTAAAAATTGGGTCTCATGTTAGATTTAAACAGCGAGTGGTAGTTGTTCGTGTCTTTATTTCGAATTTCAGTTTGGTTAGGTAAACAAAGATTGGGATAGCAATGACTCTTCCCTTCGGCAAGAGGTATCTGGAGGTGGACGATGTGACTTTGGAAGTTTGACAGAAGGTGAATAAGATCAAGCTGCAGGTGATTGAAGACAAGCTGGTATCGAAGCTTTCTTCGAATGGAGGAAAGATGCGATGATTCCAGCAGTAGCTCAGCCATTAAATTTGCTGGTAACACCATCAGGATCTATAGAGATGGCAAGAATTCAATTGCAAATGAACAACTTGAGTTACAGTCGAGAGAGAAGGAAAGGACAGCAGGAATGAAACCGTTTCAATTAAGAGTAAAATCAGAAGAGAAATAAGATGAACGAATGGCTTTAACAGAAGGAAAAGTAAAATAAAAAGAAAGAGAGTCTGAACTTCAAAATCTGACGCTCCGAAAGGAAAGTCAGCTAAAAAGGATGGAGATGAAGGCTGAAGGCAGGTCTGGTGAGGAAGAGAGTGAGGATCAACAAACCTATGATGGGCGAAAGCCTGAAGAGAAACTGTTTAAGCATGTTCAAGCATTTCCTGCATGTGATGAGAAGTAAGTGGAAACCTTTTTCATTTAATTTCAAAAAGTGGCTAAACAATTGCAGTAGCCAGTGACCATGTGGATTTTGTTGATCCAAACAAAACTTGTGGGTCAAGCAAAATATGTCTTCGCATCACGATCAGAGAAGGTGTCTGGGGTGGACGACGAGGTGAAAGATCCATCTTAAGTTCATATGAGCTTGTACCATAGGCCTGTAGGCAACGTTTCAGGAATCTAAGGAGGGACCCTGGGTCAAACCTATATTAAGTTTGAGGGATCAAACAAAGTAATTTCGATAGATAGATAAGATTAGATTACTTACAGTATGGAAACAGGCCTTTCGGCCCAACACGTCCACACCAACCCGCCGAAGCGCAACCTACCCAGACCCATTCCCCTACATTTACCCCTGCATCTAACACTATGAGCAATTTAGCATGGCCAATTCACGTAACCTGCACAGTTTTTGACTGCAGGAGGAAACCGGAGCACCCGGAGGAATCACACGCAGACACGGGGAGAATGTGCCAACAGTCGCCTGCGGTGAGATAAGGGCGTTGAAAATAGAGCAAAGCTACAATGTCCTCGGAGAGGAAATAGAAATTACATCAAATAAACTTGCATATCTCGACAAGAAAACCACTGGAAGGAAATATATAATGCTTAGATTAGATTTTTTTTAGATTAGATTACATTACAGTGTGGAAACAGGCCCTTCGGCCCAACAAGTCCACACCGACCCGCCAAAGCACAACCCACACATACCCCTACATTTACCCCTTACCTAACACTATGGGCAATTTAGCATGGCCAATTCACCTGACCTGCACATCTTTGGACTGTGGGAGGAAACCGGAGCACCCGGAGGAAACCCACGCAGACACGGGGAGAACATGCAAACTCCACACAGTCAGTCGCCTGATGCGGGAATTGAATCCGGGTCTCTGGCGCTGTAAGGCAGCAGTG
>NC_057755.1:7034916-7043654 GCF_004010195.1 Chiloscyllium plagiosum | reverse complement strand
AATTAGTTTTCACTGCAATTAATCTTGGTCATTTCCACAAATTGCTCAGTTGAACAGCAATACGTGATTTCTCGTTATTCTTAAATTCACTCACAACATTTTGAAAAATCTAATTGTTGCTAATATCTAATAAGTATTGAATCTAGCCAGGGGTATAAATGTGGAATTATGGCTCAGTATGTGATCTAATGCAAAGAGTCATAGAGATGTACAGCACGGAAACTGACCATTCTGTGGTTCCCAAATTATCTAGCCCCATTTGTGAGCATATCGCCCATCTCTCTCCAAATCCTTCCTATTCATATGCCCATTCAGATGCTTTTTAAATGCTGTAATTTTACTAACCTCAAAGAGTTCCTCTGGCAGCTCATTCCATATACGCAACACCCACGCATGAAAGATATAAAAGGTCCCTTTTATATCTTTCCCATCTCTTCTTAAATCTATGCCCTCTAGGTCTGGACTCTGCCACCCCAGGGAAAAGACTTTCTCTATTTATCCTATACATGCCCCTCATGATTTTATAAACACCTATAAGGTCACCCCTCAGCCTCCTACGCTCCATGGAAAACAGCCCTAACCTATTCACCCTGTCCATCTTATTTAAATTCTCCAGCCCGGACAACATCCTTGGAAATCTTTTCTGAACCCTTTCAAGTTTCACAACATCCTTTCGATAGGAAGGAGACTAGAATTGCACGCAATATTCTTAATGTGGAACCAATGCCAAGTACAGCCACAACATGACCTCTCAGCTCCTATAATCAATGGTCTGACCAAATGTCTTCTTCACGCTCCTATCTAACTGAGACCCTACTTCAAAGGAACTAAGACACTGTACTCCACGGTCTCTTTGTTTAGCAACACTCCCCAGGACCTGACCATGAAGTGTATAAGTCCTGCCCTAATTTGCCTTTCCAAAATGCCCTGAGGTAGCCTTCTTCGCTGTCCACTACCCCTCCAATTTTGGTGGCATCTGAAAACTTACGATGTATACCTCGGATGTTCACATTTATATCCTTGTGGCACACCACTGGTCACAGGCTTCCAGTGAGGAAAACAAGCCTCAAACGGCACCCTCTGTATTCTACCTTCGAGCCAATATTCAACACAATGTATTCAAATGCCTAGGTCTCCCTCTATTCCGTGAGATCTAACCTTGCTAACCAGTCTCCCAGGTGCAACCTCGTCGAACGCCTTACTGAAGTCCATATAGATCACGTCTACCGCTCTGCCCTCATCAGTCCTCTTTCTTATTTCTTCACAAAGCTCAATCAAGTTAGTGAGATATGAGCCCTCATCAGTCCTCTTTCTTATTTCTTCACAAAGCTCAATCAAGTTAGTGAGATATGACTTCCTACACACAAAGTCACGCTGCCTATCACTAGTCAGTCTTTGCCTCTCCAAATGCACATAAATCCTGTCGCACAGGATTTCCTCCCCAGCAACCCGTCCTGCTCCAATGTCCGGCTCAACGTTCTACAGTTACCTTTTCCTTTAGACCGTTCTTAAATTGATTAGTTTCCTTACAGTGAGCAAACAGGCCATTTGACCCAACAAGTCCACACCGACCCTCCGACGAGATACCCACCCAGATCAATTTCCCTGCATTTACCCCTGACTAATGCACCTACATTATGGTGCAATTTAACATGGCCAATTCATCTGACCTGGACAGCTTTGGACAGTGGGAGGAAACCGGGGTACCCTGAGGAAACTCAAGAAGACACAGGGAGAATGTGCAAACTCCACACAGACAGTTGCACGTGGCACGAATTGGACCTGGGTCCCTGGTGTTGTGAGGCAATAGCGCGAACCACTGAGCCACCGTGCCACTCAAAATTACGTCACCACGTTAGCCAACCTCCAGTCTTACTCACCTGTGACTATCGTTGATAAAAATATCTTCACAAGATGCACAGCAATCTCTATACTCACTTCCAGTAGAGTTTTAGGGAATACCTGATAAGGTCTTGGGGATTTATCCAATATTTTGCCTTTCAAGGCATCTAGCACCACCTCCTCTCCATTTTTGGACTTTTTCAAGATGTCACCATTTAATTCTCCACATTCCATATCTTCCATGTCTTCTCCACAGTAAACACTAATGCAACCTACTCGTTTACTATCTCCCCCATTTCCTGTGGTTCCACACAGAGACTGCCTTGCTGATCTTTGAGGGACCCTATTCTCTACCTACTTACCCTTTTGTCCAAACGTACTTGGAAAAACCCTTTGGAATCTCCTTCACTCTATTACTCAATGCTATTTCATGTCCCCATTTTACCTTCTTGATTTCCCTCACAGGTATACTCCTACTTCTTTTATACTCTTCTAAGGATTCACTCGATCTCTCCTGTCCATGCCTGAATGATGCTTCCTTCTTTTTCTGAACCAAAACCTCAATTTCTTTGGTCATCCAGCATTTCCGACACCTAGCAGCCTTTCCTTTCACCAGAACAGGAACATACTGTCTCTGAACTGTCGTTATCTCAATTTTGAAAGTTTCTCACTTTGCAAAATCTGTCCCCAATCAGCTTTTTAAATGTCTTGCCTTCCTCCAACTTAGAACTTCAACTTTTGTATCCGGTCTATCCTTTCCTATCACTATTTTAAAACGAATAGAATTATGGTAACTGGTGCAAAGTGCCCTCACCCCGTCCTAACTCACCTGTCCTGCGTTATTTTCCAAGTGTAGGTCACGTTTTGCACCTTCTCTCGTAGGAGCATCCGCATAGTGAATCTGAAAACTGTCTTGTACGAACTTAAGAAATTCCTTTCCAACTAAACCCTTAACTCAGTGGTTGTTAGGTTAAAATCTCCTACTAAAGCCATCCTATTATTCTTAGAGACAACTGAGATCTCCATACAAATTAGTTCCTCAATTTCCCGCTGACTATAAAGGAGTCTACAATGCAATCCCAATAAGGTGATCATCCCGTTCTTATTTCTCAGTTCCACCCAAATAACTTCCTTGGATGTATTCACAGGAATATCTTCCTTAAGTGCAGTAGTCATGCTATCCCTTATCAAAAAACTCCACTCCCCCATCTCTCTTGTCCCACTTTCTATTCTTCTTGTACAATCATTGTGAATATCAATTTCTGTTTTAACCATGGAATCTGTTGTAATTATTTGATTAAATGTGACTTCGATGTTAGAATTTATTTTATTTCTAATCTGAATAAGATTTAACATTTTTTCATCCAAAAAATAAATTAAGAATTCTTGTGACTTTGAGAAAGGACAAAAAAACGTATATCTCTGTTGTTTCATTAAATAGTCAGAGTAAATGTTGAATTCTTGGAATTCGTACATTTTTGGGAAGAAAGGAATTTTCTTCAGCTGAATAGTCGTACTGAATGACCAAGTCTTATGTTTCGAATTCATGTGTGCTGCATAAGAATTGTAATTTTCTTTTCTTCATATGACAAACTGCTTTGAACACATGGAGTTATTTCATTTATTTGCATTCATCAATGTACAATACTCACACAATTAGGCCTTACATAGAACATAGAAGAATACAACGCAGTACAGGCCCTTCGGCCCTCGATGTTGCGCCGTTCCAAGCCCACCTCACCTACACTAGCCCACTATCCTCCATATGCCTATCCAATGCCCGCTCAAATGCCCATAATGAGGAAGAGTCCACCACTACTACTGGCAGGGCATTCCATGAACTCACGACTCGCTGAGCAAACAACCTATCCCTAACATCTGTCCTATACCTACCACCCCTTAATTTAAAGCTATGCCCCCTTGTAATAGCTGACTCCATACGTGGAAAAAGATTCTCACTGTCGACCCTATCTAAACCCCTAATCATCTTGTACACCTCTATCAAGTCAACCCTAAACCTTCTTTTCTCCAATGAAAACAACCACAAGTGCCTCAGCCTTTCCTCATACAATCTTCCTACCATACCAGGCAACATCCAGGTAAACCTCCTCTGCACCCGTTCCAGTGCCCCCACATCCTTTACATTGAACTCCATTTGCCACCTTTCTGCCCAGTTCTGCAGCTTATCTATATCCCGCTGTAACCTGCCACATCCTTCCTCACTGTCTACAACTCCTCCGACTTTCGTATCATCCGCAAACTTGCTCACCCAACCTTCTAACCCCTCCTCCAGATCATTTATAAAAATGACAAACAGCAATGGTCCCAAAACAGATCCTTGTGGAACACCGCTAGTGACGGCACTCCAAGATGAACATTTGCCGCCAACTACTACCCTCTGTCTTCTTCCAGCCATCCAACTCCTAATCCAAACCTCCAACTCACCCTCAATGCCATACCTCCGTATTTTTTGCAGTAGTCTACCATGGGGCTTTTGTCTTGCCCCAAAATGTTATGAGGTTCATGTTTAATTCAGTCTCTTATTGATTTATTCCAACATTATTGTAAAATACTGTTTCATTTCAGTTCATTACACACAGAAACCATCGAATTAACTCGCAGTGTAAATATCACAATAGACACCTGATGAGTTTCCATTTGAGTATCCACAGTAAGCATGTGATTATAGTCCTGTCCTTCCTGGGCGGGAACATTAGGAAGGGTACTTGTTTGAATTCTGCTACCATCAGTACTACTAGACAAGGAAGCATGGTGTCCCATCCCAACCTTCCACTGAATCTGTGGAATCGCAGCCCAATGAAGCAGTTGAGTGTTCCTCAGTAAATGTTTGTAAAGTTAAACTCGATTATTTTTTGAATAGTGAAGGAATTAAACATTTTGGTGAGATGTGGATAAGTGGAGCTGAGCCCCTGAAAAGATTAGCCCTGATCTCATTGAATGCAGGAGCAGGTTCAAAGGGTCAAATGGCCTACTCCTGCTCTTGATTTTTCTGTTCAATGTTGTTTACCACCTTTTGCCTTTGCAGTGCCACTTTCACAGAGCTGTAGAGTTATACCACAGGTTCCCTCTGTACGTCAATGATCCTGAGTGATGTGATGTGTCCTTTGCTATCCTTCGCTCTGTCCAAGTACCTCTGCTCTGGATGTCCTTGCTACGATCTGCCTATGCAGCTCGCAAAACAGTTTTTTCACTGTATTATGTACATGTAAGAAAAATAAGTAAACTTAAAAGAAACACATGCAGACACAAGCAGAATGTGCAAACTCCACAGAGATAGCAACACAAGGGTGGAAACAAATGGAGGTCCCTAGTGCTGTAAGGCAGCAATTCTAACCATTGATTTACCATGATAATCACTGAGTCACCATACAAACCACTGGGCTACATTATTAACCGTTGAGCTGCAGTGCCAACCACTGAGACAACATGCTAAACACTGAGCTACTGTGCTAACCACTGAGCCTTAATGTTAACCACTGATATGCCGTGCAAACAACTGAGCTACAGTGTTAACCACTGAGTTACTGTGTGAAGCACTGAGCGACCTTGATAACCATTGAGTTAAACTGCTAACCACTGATATGCTGTGCTAGCCACCGAGCCTCCATGCTCGCCACTGAGTTACCGTACTAACCATTGAGTTACTATGCGACACTGAGATAATATGCTAACCTCTGAGGTGCAGTGCTCACCACAGAGCGATCGTGCTAACCAATGAGCTACTCAGTTAACTACTCACCCAGTGTGCTAGCCACTGAGCTATGGTGCTCACAATTGAGTAACCATGCTAACCACTGACCTACTCTGCTAAAGACTGAACCACCGTGCTAACCACTGAACTGCTGTGACAAACACTCAGCTACTGTGTTAACCACTGAGCTACAACATTAACGACGGCATCACCGTGATACTCACGGAGCTACCATGCTAACCACTGAGCTAATGTGCTAACCACTGAGCTAATAGAATAAATAATGAGCATTGTGCTTGCCGCTGAGTAACTAAAATAATCACGAATCCTATCGCCACCATACTAAAAACTGAGCTACAGTGCGAACCACTGAGCTAACGTGTTAACCACTGAGCTACTGTGGTAACCACTGAGCCACAATGCTGAACACATAGCTGTTGAACTAACCACCGTGTCGCCGTGCTAACCACTGAGCTACTAAACTGACCACTGAGCCACTGTGTGAATGACTGAGCTACCGCACTAATCACTGAGCGAACGTGTTAAACACTGAGTTCCTGTGCTAACCAGACAGCCTCCATGCTAACCACTGAGTCAATATGATAACCACCAGGCCACCACGCTAAATCTGAGATAACGTGCTCACCACAGCGATCGTGCTGACCACTGTGTTACCATGGTAATCAGAGGGGTACTGGGCTAACTATTGAGCAAACGTCCTAACCACTGAGCCACCGTACTAATCCCTTATCTAACATGGTAATCAGTGAGGTATTGTACTAACCACTGAGCTACTGGGCTCAACGCTGGGCCAGCCTGCTAACCACTGACCTACCACGCTAATCCCTGAGCTAACGTGATAATCCTTGATGTATTGTGCTAACCATTGACCTACTGTGCTAACCACTAAGCTAATGTACTAACCACTGAGCTATTTTGCTGACAACTGTGTTACCCTGGGAACAACTGCGCTCCTGTGCTTACCAGGGAGTCTCCATGCTAACCACTGAGTTAATATGATAACCCCCAGGCCACCATGCTAAAATCTGAGCAGACGTGCTCACCAAAGCCACTGTGCTAACCTCTGAGTTACCATGCTAATCAGTGAGGTACTGTGCTAACCACCAAGCAACCATGCTACCCACTGAGCTACCGTGCTAACCGCTGAGTTAACATGATAATCAGTTTGGTACCGTGTTAACCACTGAGCTATTGTGCTAACCATGGAGCCATCATGTTAATCATTGAGCAACAGTACTAACTACTGCACCACTGTGTTCATCACTGAGCTGCCATGATAAAAACGGACCTCTTGTGCTAACCACTGAGCCACCTTGCTAACTACTGTACTTCTGTGTTAACTACTGTCCTACCATGCTAACTAAAGAGCCACCGTGCTAACCACTGTGTTGCTGTGAGAAACACTTATCTACCTTGCTATGCACTGAGCGTCCATGATTACCACTGAGCTAATGTAATAATCACTCATTAATGTGTGAACCACTAAGCTACCGGGCTTACCACTGAGCCACAGTGCGAACCACTGATCTAACATGTTAACCACTGAGCTCATTCGCTAACCACTGAGCCTTCGTGGTAACACCTGATCTACTTTGATAAACATCGAAACACCATCCGAACCTCTGAGCGCCTGTGCGAACCACTGAGGCACTGTGCTAACCACTGAACTACTGTGTTTACCACTGAGCTAATGTGTTAACCATTGAGCTAATGTGCTAATCGCTGAGCTAACCACAGATATAACGAAATAACCACTAAGGCACCGTGCTAACCATTGAGAGACCATGCTCACCACTGAGGCTACTTTGTTACCCACGGAACCACATTGCTAACCACTAAGCTAACATGTTAACCACTGACCTTCTGTGCTAACCAGGAGAAACTGTGATAACCACAGAACTGATGTTATAAACACCAGTGCTGGACACATAACGGCTGAACTAACCACTGAGCTACTGTGCTAACCACCAAACAGCCGAGCTAACCACTGAGAGACGAAAGTGACCACTGAGCCACCGTGCTAACCACTGAACTTTTGTGTTAACCACTGAGCCCCCTTGTGAAACATTGAGCTAATGTGTTTACCACTGAGCTAATGTGTTAATCGCTGAGCTAACCACAGATATAACGAAATAACCACTAAGGCACCGTGCTAACCATTGAGAGACCATGCTAACCACTGAGCTTCTGTGTTACCCACTGAACCACTTTGCTAACCACTGAGCTAATATGTTAACCACTGACCTTCTGTGCTAACCAGGGAGACACTATGCTAACCACAGAACTAATGTTATAACCACCGTGCTAAAACCTGAGCTGATGTGCTTACCACTGAGCCACCGTTCAAATCAGTTAACTACGATGTTAAACATGATCTGTTGTGCTAATCAGTGAACCATCGTGCTAACCACTGAGCTACCATGCTAACAACTGAGCCACCGTGTTAACCATTGAGCTACAGTTCTAACTACTGATCCACCGTGCTAACTGCTGACCTACCATGATAACTCACTGAGTATATTTCCTCTCGACTGACCTACAATGCTAACCACTGAGCTACCTTGCTTACTACTGAGCAACTGCGTTAACCACTGAGCCACCTTGCTCACCACTGAGTCACCTTGCTAACCACTGAGCGACTGTGCTAACCATTGAGCCACCATGCGAACCACTGAGGGACTGAACTAACCACCGAGCCACTGTGCTACCCACTTAGAGACTAAACTAAGTACTCATCTATTGTGCTGACCACTGTGTTACTGATCTACGGTGTTAACCACTGAGCCATCGTGCTAACCGCTGAGCCAGTTTGCTAACCATTGACCTATTTTGTTAACCGCCGAGCTGCTGTGCTAACTGTCTAGCCACCGCACTAACCACTGATCTGACGTGATATGCACCAAGCCAAGGTGCTTATCTCTGAGCTGACCTGTAACCGCTGAGCCGCTGTGCTAACCACTGAGCTACCCAGCTAACCACTGAGCTACCGTGCTAACCATTGAGCTACAATGCCAACCACTGAGCCATCGTTCTCACCACTGAGGTATTGTGCTAACCATTGAGTTACCATGTTAACCACTGAGCTACCGTGCTAACCATGAACCATCATGCTAACTACTGAGGTGCCGTGCTATTCACTGAGTCACCGTGCTAACCACTGAGC
>NC_057755.1:7026003-7032533 GCF_004010195.1 Chiloscyllium plagiosum | reverse complement strand
ACTGATGAGTATTCAGGAACACTATTACTTTGTACTTGCATGTATTGGCATTCCAGGTACATAACGTCTAAGCATTTGACAAAATCACCGTTTCTTGTTGTGTGTATGGAATCATGTCACCGTTGTATTCCAAACCGAGAGAGAACAGGTGGAGAGATGGCAACTATCTCTGCATAAACAGCAGGATTTGTTCATAGCTTCGTTCATAACTTTAGCATGTTGCAATTGAGGTGTTTTTTAGGGAGAAACTGCCAAACAGTTGACAAGCAGGGGAATATATCGCAGGCAATTTGAAGAGACATGTCAGGGAATATCAGAGGCTCTTGTTACGCAACATCTAGTTTGGAATGCATGATCGGAAATCATGGGTGAAGACTATTCAATAGTATGTGCATAGGACGAGCTGCCAGAGGAAGTGGTGGAAACTGGTATAGTTACAACGTTTTAAGAGGCGTCTGGTTGAGTCAATGAAAGGAAGGGTTTAGAGGGATATGGGACAAGTGCTGGCAAATAGGACTAGATGAATGTAGGATATTAATCAGCATGGACGAGTTGAACCGAAGGGTGCTGATTATCTCTGTGACTCTAAAATGGATTTAACAACTGATGCAAAATGCGGAGACCCACTTCGAGTCTCTCCTAGTGAATTATAAATCAAGTTAATAGTAAATACAAACATCTGTAATTTCTTTCCAAACTGAATGGATGTTTACTTTCAGATTTCATCACCTTTTCCTCCTTCTGCTCAATAAGGTCATATGGGGACACTGTTTGTTTCTCCATAGGTGCGGCCAGACCTGCTGAGTTTCTCCAACAGACTCTGTGATTGTTTCAGATGTCCAGAAACCACTGTCTTTGCTTTTATTGAAAGGAGAGCGTTGCCCTTCGATCATGTATGAGAGTTCTGATGGATTCACGTTCCACCAGTAGCACACTGGAATCTCAAGAGAAATCTTGAGTTTGATAGCCAGGAGAATGGAATAAACATCGCTGGGACTTAGAGAATGCCATCTCCCAATCAGCGATCTGTACATGAATGAAGGTTCCGTCATTCCAAAATCTCAACAAAAGCAATGCTTCAAGGTTTTACTTTCAATATACTGCAGAGTAAACACGACTTCCATTATCAAATATTTTTTCTAATTAGTTCAAGCTAACTTTTATCGTCCTGGAGATATATTTTATTAATGTTTGCTTTCCTTTATTTTTGCAGCAAATTTTGTGACTATTATAATCCTGTGTCGAGGCAATTGCGGACTTTCCAAATCAGTGACTCTATATCTGTTGGCCATGGCTCTTTCGGATCTCCTTGTTATCGCCTTTTGCGTGATTTTCGATCAACTTGCATATTACTATGTGAAGTCTTTGATCTATTTTCTTAGTCAAGTGTGTGCCCTCAACCAGTTCCTGATGTCTGCTTTCATGGACTGCTCTGTCTGGTCCACGGTCGTTTTCACCTTTGATTGCTTCATTGCCATATGCCACCACGGATTCAAAATGAAATATTGTACATGGAGGACGGCAGTCAACGTCCTCGCAACCATCTGGGTGGTGAGCATCTTGAGGAATATTCCGGACTACTTCAAATACGAGCCCATCGTCACCATAGGCGGACAAGGTAGAGGCTGGAGGGTGCGATTGGTCTTTGGACATTTATTGGAATGGTCCATCTATGACTGGCTCAACCACATTCTTACACCACTCAGTCCGTACCTCCTCATACTCCTTCTCAACTGTCTCACCGTCAAACATATCCTGTTCGCTAGCTTGGCCTGTCGAAGACTCGTACGCCAGGCCAGTGCTGCCAGCAGTGATGAGGAGATGAAAAGCCGAAGGAAATCCATTGTTTTACTCTTCGCCATATCGGCTGCGTTCATAATGCTGTGGCTACCCACTGTCGTCTACTTCATCCTGGACCGAGTTGCTAAACTTTACTACAGCCCGGCTAATTTCACCCACCATGCTTTTGTGTTCCTCTCCGTCATGGCTGCCCACCTTATTCCCAACTCTCCTGTTGCCAGATTATCCAAATGTCATTTAAAAGTTGTACCTATGCCTGCATCAATCACTTCTTCTGGTAATTCAATACATAGACAACTGACACTGTGAAAAGAGGTTTCATAATGTCGGCCATAAAACTGTCCCCTCTCACTTTGAAAATATATCCATTATTTTTGAAATTTTACACAAGTAAAGGACCCTGGCTAATCAGCCCATGTTACCTCACAGTGCAATGGACTCTCGTTTGATTCTCTTTCTGCACCCCCCCCCCTCCCCCCCAATCATGGGTGACAATCTATGCGGAGTTTGCACATTCTCCCCATGTATTTTTGTATTTCCTCCCCAAATACAATTATGTGCAGGTCAGATGTAATGGCCATTTTAGTTCGCCATAGTGTGAGGTGCATTCATTATGGGTAAATATAGGGAGGGGAAATTGAGCTGGGTGGTATGGTATGGATTTGTTGGGCTAAATAGCCTGATTCTACTCTATAGGAAAGCTTATCTATGCTCCTCATGACTTTATGACCTTCTATTGGATCACCACCCAAATTCCATACCTATTCAGCTTATTTTTACAACTCAATCCTAATAACATTCTGGTAAGTCTTTTCTCACTCTTCTCCAATTAATGATATCCTTCCTATAACACTGTGACCAGCACGTCTTATTGTACAATGGAAGATGACTCACTAACATTCAGTAATACCTCAACCTGATGTCCCTATTCTGATATTCAAAATCTAAGCAATAAATCTAAGATGCGAAACACCTCCTTGACCACACTTTCAAACTGTGATGCAAATTGCAAAGATTTGTAGAGCTGAAATCTTAAGCTAACCATCTGAATTTTCAATTGACTTTTAGTCCTCTCTAAAGATTCTGATGGCGTTTCCAGGTAATGTAAATACTGAGCTATTGCTGTATTGATCGCTCCTTTCCTCATTCTAGGAGGCTTCCCCAACTCGAGATTGTCTGTTAATTCCAGCAGCTTGGCATTAAGCACTTTTCGCAAACCATCCAAGGTCACTTCTTCCACCCCCAGAAAACTCTTGGCGAATGAAAGAGCCATTAGTACCCATGCATTGCTTTAACCAACCGAATTCACCACTCTGAACAAAAGACATTAACATCTATCACCCGCTGCCTTTCAGTCCAACAATCCTAATATGAAATTAGAACTATAGAACAAATCCTGCAAAGAGCCCCAATCTGTTATGGATCAGGGCAGACACCCCAAAACGTTTCTAGAAGGTAACACAAACCCTAACTTTGCTTGTTGTTCTATGTCGGTGTAACGTGGATATTCCGGAAGGGAGGTAATTGGTCAAACCACGTAGTTTCAAACAAAACAGAATTTATTTACAAGATTACCAAATGAAAAACAAAAAAAAGAATAAAATACCAAATAACCACCTCTCTGAAAAACCAACAGATCATCCCAATTTAATGATGCTGTTCCAAATGCTTGCAATAATCTCCCTAAACACCCCTTGGCACAAAAGGGTAAAAGCAAACGCAAGATCTGAGGCAGTCTCTTTTTGACAGAAACTAACTAGCTCTAAAACCCTTCAACCCGCGACTTTTTGGAGTCTGTGTCGTTTACGGCATCTTTGGAAAAAAAACACAAGGCCAGCATAAACTTAATAAAGGAGCATCGCAGTTAGAACTGTGATGTGATGTGAGTGTGTGAGTGTGTGTGAGTGCGGAGATGTGTGTGTGTCAGTGTGGAGTTGTGGGTGTGTGTGCAACATTGACATTTCCCTGGGGTTGGAATGGGACTATTTGGCGCCGATCATTTGGCCCCGCCGTTTTGGATCTAAACTGTTTTGGCGCTCATTACGTTGGCGCTGAGCTGTTTTGGCGTCAATACATATTGATAACCATCGTGTGAAAATTTTGGTTTGTCTTTCTTGCTTAGAATGTTTCAGGCACTTCTGGTATGGGCTCTACAAGAAAATAAAAAGAAAATTATATTACAGCTTTCCAATGTGAAGACAGAAGGGCTTAAGTATCATCAAAGCAGTAGATGACTATTAACAATTGTTAAAAGAGAAAATGATTACAAAACGAGATTTGAATCTACAGTGGATCATTACAGCTTTGACTATCAACTCTTGCTAGTTGAGAAAATTATTTCGGGGTGGGGTCGTTCGTCATCCTCTCTTCTTTAACCAAGCAAGACTATTTTTATTCTGAATTGGCGCCAAAACAGCTCAGCGCTAAAGTAATGAGCGTCAAAACAGTTTGGAGCCAAAACTGCGGGGCCAAATGATAGGCGCCAAAACTTACCCGACCCCCCAGGGGTCTGTGTGTGAGGGGTAATACTGACAGAGACCAGCAGAGGGAGACTGCTGTTGGTGCAGTAACGTGTGAGATGCAACAACTTCCCAGCACTGACAGATCCGTTGTTGTCGGAAAAATGGAAACCGTTTAATATGCCTTGACATATTGCTGGGATTGACGTACATTTGTTTCATAATCTCAAATTCAATTCTATCAGATGCTTATGTTCAATTCTGCAATAAACTTATCGTCATCTGTATTCTGGTCTTATGTTAAACTGTGAATATATTATGTCCAGTTAGATAATGCACTTATAATCATTTGTATAACACTAAAATTCATTCAGTTTGCTTACTTTACGTGTTTGTTTGAGTTTTATTATTAGGTTCAAATAATTTGTGTTCCTTTATGCAAACATCTTGTGATTGTTTCTGACAGGCTCGCTCTGTCTCTGTTTATTTTTCTCTTCCTGTCATTCTCTCTGTCCCTCTCTCTCGATCTCTCCATCTGTCTTTCTCCATCTATTTGTCTTTGTCTATCTTTATCTTTGCCGGTCTTTCTCGTGTGTCTGCCTTTTCCCATTCTCTTTGTGTCTCTACTTGTCTTTTTGCTTTCTCTCTTTCTTTATCTTTCTCTGTCTGTCTTTTTCTCTGTGTGTCTTTCTTTCTCTCCCTCTCTCTGTCTCTTTCTGTCATTTTTTGTTATTTTTGTCTCTGTCTTTCTCTCTCTCTCTCTCTCTCTCTCTCTCAGTCTTTCGCTGTCTGTCTTTGCCCCCTTGACTTTAACCACCCTCCACTCCTCCCTGATAACCCGCCGTGGGCCCCACATAGTGACCACGTGAAGATACTCATTAGCATTTTGACTGAAGGTGGAGGGACACAGCAAGATCCCACGCTCCAGCCATTCCCTGTCACACCCTCTCGCCCACCCATTCACACCGCACACTGAGGGATGGACATCAGCTGACACCGTATCATCCACTCCCCAGTTTGACCCACTATTCAACCTCCACAATTATGTGCTCAACCCAAATTTAAAACCCACTTCCCCAGATTTTGTGACTGTCTCCAATTTGGCAGCCCCCCACCTTATACAACCCACTCTCAGCCACCGTTATAATTTGTGGGGGAGGGGTCATAAATGGGGGTGTGGGAACATAATTGCCCTCATTTTGTAACCCCCACTCTGTTTTTCTGCCCTTCCCCAAGTTTTTCATCTGCTTCAATTATGTGACCCCTTCCCTATTTTTCACACCCTGAATGTTTGCAACCTCCCAGATTGTGCAGTGTCCCTTTTGGCCCTAACCCTCCCTCTCCATTCTGCCTCAACATAAAAGCCGCTCTGCACCGCCCTCCGTGTCCTACATACCACATCCTCACTGAGCCAGACTCCCTGACCTTTGATTAAATGAGTCTGTATGGGTGGACTAGCCCATGACTGCTCCCCGCTCCTCCCAGTCCCAGAATCCCTGACACTTCACGATCACGATCCGATGAGGACCTTCAAACAATCGTGCCTAACCGCAATCCTCCCCGCAATGAAATGATGTAGATCCTGTCCCGGCCTCCTCAGGATTTGCCCCGACTTGGCCCTCAGTAAATCCCCCTTCCTGTGGAGACCTCTCCTCCCTACTACCCCATTCTGTCCCACACACACAGTGAGTGCATGCAGAGACTGATCACGGGGATGCCCATCAAGATCCCAGTCTCTTGCCATTCCCTGTCACTCCATCATCACTGAGAAACAGAATTTATCTCCTTTACCCCTCCACCAAGGTTGTCCCTTTCCCCAAATACTGTCCCCACCCAATTACCTTCAAACCAATGTTATATCTGTCCCCAGTTTTGCGGCCCCCACCGAATCTGCCCACAACCCCCAAGGCCTCCTGACTAATTGCCCCACTCCAGGTGCTGCTTTATTCCCCTCCAAAAACTGACAGGCCGGATAGACTCTCCCCTCCCGCCATATTTGTCTGCCTCAGCTTGCTGTCCCCAAAATTTTGCATCTCTCAATTTTGCTCCCAATCCAAATGGTACACCTCTAATTTCCACGCCCCCACAATTTTGCCCTGTCCCAGCCCAGAGCTGCAGGGGAGGTGGGGGTGTTGGCTAAAAGTGGGGGAAACATAATTGCCATCATTTTGTCTCCCTCCAATTTGCTGCCCTAATCAGGTTTTTAAACCTGCCCCATTTATGAATTCAGCCGTCCTATCCCATTTTCCCAGTCCCTGCATTTTTGCACCC
>NC_057755.1:7023967-7025503 GCF_004010195.1 Chiloscyllium plagiosum | reverse complement strand
GCAGCTCGCAAAACAGTTTTTTCACTGTATTATATACATCTAAGAAAAATAAGTAAACTCAAAAGAAACACATGCAGACACAAGCAGAATGTGCAAACTCCACAGAGATAGCAACACAAGGGTGGAAACAAATGGAGGTCCCTAGTGATGTAATGCAGCAGTTCTAACCATTGATTTACCATGATAATCACTGAGTCACCATACAAACCACTGGGCTACATTATTAACCATTGAGCTGCAGTGCCAACCACTGAGGCAACATGCTAAACACTGAGCTACTGTGCTAACCACTGAGCCTTAATGTTAACCACTGATATGCCGTGCAAACAACTGAGCTACAGTGTTAACCACTGAGCTTCTGTGTGAAGCACTGAGCCACCTTGATAACCATTGAGTTAAACTGCAAACCACTGATATGCTGTGCTTGCCACCGAGCCTCCATGCTCGCCACTGAGTTACCGTACTAACCATTGAGTTACTATGCTACACTGAGATAATATGCTAACCTCAGAGGTGCCGTGCTCACCACAGAGCCATCGTGCTAACCAATGAGCTACTCAGTTAACTACTCACCCACTGTGCTAGCCACTGAGCTATGGTGCTCACAATTGAGTAACCATGTTAACCACTGACCTACTCTGCTAAAGACTGAGACACCGTGCTAACCACTGAACTGCTGTGACAAACACTCAGCTACCGTGTTAACCACTGAGCTACAACATTCACGACGGCATCACCGTGATACTCACGGAGCTACCATGCTAACCACTGAGCTAATGTGCTAACCACTGAGCTAATGGAATAAATAATGAGCGTTGTGTTTGCCGCTGAGTAACTAAAATAATCACGAATCCTATCGCCACCATACTAAAAACTGAGCTACAGTGCTAACCACTGAGCTAACGTGTTAACCACTGAGTTACTGTGGTAACCACTGAGCCACAATGCTGAACACATAGCTGTTGAACTAACCACCGTGTCGCCGTGCTAACCACTGAGCTACTAAACTGACCACTGAGCCACTTTGTGAATGACTGAGCTACCGCACTAATCACTGAGCTAACGTGTTAAACACTGAGTTCCTGTGCTAACCAGACAGCCTCCATGCTAACCACTGAGTCAATATGATAACCACCAGGCCACCACGCTAAATCTGAGATAACGTGCTCACCACAGCGATCGTGCTGACCACTGTTTTACCATGGTAATCAGAGAGGGACTGGGCTAACTATTGAGCAAACGTCCTAACCACTGAGCCACCGTACTAATCCCTTATCTAACATGGTAATCAGTGAGGTATTGTACTAACCACTGAGCTACTGGGCTCAACGCTGGGCCAGCCTGCTAACCACTGACCTACCACGCTAATCCCTGAGCTAACGTGATAATCCTTGATGTATTGTGCTAACCATTGACCTACTGTGCTAACCACTAAGCTAATGTACTAACCACTGAGCTATTTTGCTGACAACTGTGTTACCCTGGGAACAACTGCGCTCCTGTGCTTACCAGGGAGTCTCCATGCTAACCACTGAG
>NC_057755.1:7012938-7022841 GCF_004010195.1 Chiloscyllium plagiosum | reverse complement strand
CTAACTACTGATCCACCGTGCTAACTGCTGACCTACCATGATAACTCACTGAGTATATTTCCTCTCGACTGACCTACAATGCTAACCACTGAGCTACCTTGCTTACTACTGAGCAACTGCGTTAACCACTGAGCCATCATGCTAACCACTGAGGGACTGAACTAACCACCGAGCCACTGTGCTACCCACTGAGAGACTAAACTAAGTACTCATCTATTGTGCTGACCACTGTGTTACTGGGCTAACTACAGAGCCACTGTGCTAACCACTGAACAACTTGCTAACCACTGAGAGACAAAACTAACCACTGAGCCACCCGGCTAAACACTGAGCCACCGTACTAACCACTGAGAGATTAACCTAACCACTGAGCAACCGTGCTGACCATTGAGAGACTAAACTAACCACTGGGCCACAGTGCTAGCCATCGAACCACTGCGATAACCACTGAGCCACCATGGTATCCACTGAGTGTCTAAGCTAACCACTGAGCCACCGTGCTAACCACTGAGCTAACATGTTAACCACTGATCTACGGTGTTAACCACTGAGCCATCGTGCTAACCGCTGAGCTAGTTTGCTAACCATTGACCTATTTTGTTAACCGCCGAGCTATTGTGCTAACTGTCTAGCCACCGCACTAACCACTGATCTGACGTGATATGCACCAAGCCAAGGTGCTTATCTCTGAGCTGACCTGTAACCGCTGAGCCGCTGTGCTAACCACTGAGCTACCCAGCTAACCACTGAGCTACCGTGCTAACCATTGAGCTACAATGCTAACCACTGAGCCATCGTTCTCACCACTGAGGTATTGTGCCAACCATTGAGTTACCATGTTAACCACTGAGCTACCGTGCTAACCATGAACCATCATGCTAACTACTGAGGTGCCGTGCTATTCACTGAGTCACCGTGCTAACCACTGAGCAATCATGTTAACCATGAACCATTGTGTGGTAACCACTGTGGTGCCGTGTTAACCACGGAGCCACGGTGTTAACCACTGAACCTCCGTGCCAGGGCAATTAGAGAAAAGAAATACACAGGAACAACAGACAAAGTGGTGGAATCTGTCAGGGAGTGGTGGAATCTGTCAGGGAAGGCATGATTAATGAACATTTGAATAAAAAAAAAGATCTGATTGGGCAGAGCACGGCTTTGCAATAGGAAAGCAAACGTCTTATTTGACCTTATTGAAAATCACTGAGGATGTCACGAAATGGAAGGCAAGTTGATGATGTCGTGATATAGTTGTTCTTTTGACTATTTCTTTGGTATTCTTCAGAATAGGATGTTTATTTCGAGATATGGAACATACAGTCATAGATAAAGAGTCACCGAGAGAGACAAAGAAACTGCAGATGCTGTAGACAAGCAGGAGACTGGAAGAACACAGCGAGGCAGGCAGCATCAGGAGGTGGAGAAGTCAACGTTTGGGGTCTAACCTTTCTTCAGTACTTTCTGTGTTTAAAAAAAAAACTTGCCCCCTGTGTCTTTCAATTTTTTTCTCCTCTCACTTTCAAAATATGCCGCCAGTCTTGAAATTCCTCACCTCGGGAAAGGACACCTGCCGTTCACTATCTACACCCCTCATGGTTTTATAAACCTCTGTAAGGTCACCCCTCAGCCTCCTGTGCTGCAGGAAAAGAAGCTTTGCTAACCACTGAGCTAATATGTTAACCGCTAACCTTCTGTGCTAACCAGGGAGACACTGTGCTAACCACAGAACTAATGTTATAACCACCGTGCTAAAACCTGAGCTGATGTGCTTACCACTGAGCCACCATGCAAATCAGTTAACTACGATGTTAACCATGATCTGTTGTGCTAATCAGTGAACCATCGTGCTAACCACTGAGCTACCATGCTAACAACTGAGCCACTGTGTTAACCATTGAGCTACAGTACTAACTACTGATCCACTGTGCTAACTGCTGACCTACTGTGATAACTCACTGAGTATATTTACTCTCGACTGACCTACAATGCTAACCACTGAGCTACCTTGCTTACTACTGAGCAACTGCGTTAACCACTGAGCCACCTTGCTCACCACTGAGTCACCTTGCTAACCACTGAGCGACTGTGCTAACCATTGAGCCACCATGCGAACCACTGAGGGACTGAACTAACCACCGAGCCACTGTGCTACCCACTTAGAGACTAAACTAAGTACTCATCTATTGTGCTGACCACTGTGTTACTGATCTATGGTGTTAACCACTGAGCCATCGTGCTAACCGCTGAGCCAGTTTGCTAACCATTGACCTATTTTGTTAACCGCCGAGCTACTGTGCTAACTGTCTAGCCACCGCACTAACCACTGATCTGACGTGATATGCACCAAGCCAAGGTGCTTATCTCTGAGCTGACCTGTAACCGCTGAGCCGCTGTGCTAACCACTGAGCTACCGTGCTAACCATTGAGCTACAATGCCAACCACTGAGCCATCGTTCTCACCACTGAGGTATTGTGCTCACCATTGAGTTACCATGTTAACCACTGAGCTACCGTGCTAACCATGAACCATCATGCTAACTACTGAGTCACCGTGCTAACCACTGAGCTATCATGCTAACCATGAACCATTGTGTGCTAACCACTGAGGTGCCGTGTTAACCACGGAGCCACGGTGTTAACCACTGAACCTCCGTGCCAGGGCAATTAGAGAAAAGAAATACACAGGAACAACAGACTGTTCGCCACAGTAATCGGTAAAGTGGTGGAATCTGTCAGAGAAGGCATGATTAATGAACATTTGAATAAAAAAATGATCTGATTGGGCAGAGCACGGCTTTGCAATAGGAAAGCAAACGTCTTATTTGACCTTATTGAAACTCACTGAGGATGTCACGAAATGGAAGGCAGGTTGATGATGTCGTGATATAGTTGTTCTTTTGACTATTTCTTTGGTATTCTTCAGAATAGGATGTTTATTTCGAGATATGGAACATACAGTCATAGATAAAGAGTCACCGAGAGAGACAAAGAAACTGCAGATGCTGTAGACAAGCAGGAGACTGGAAGAACACAGCGAGGCAGGCAGCATCAGGAGGTGGAGAAGTCAACGTTTGGGGTATAACCTTTCTTCAGTACTTTCTGTGTTTAAAAAAAAAACTTGCCCCCTGTGTCTTTCAATTTTTTTCTCCTCTCACTTTCAAAATATGCCGCCAGTCTTGAAATTCCTCACCTCGGGAAAGGACACCTGCCGTTCACTATCTACACCCCTCATGGTTTTATAAACCTCTGTAAGGTCACCCCTCAGCCTCCTGTGCTGCAGGAAAAGAAGTCCCAGCCTCTCCTTATAACCCCAGACCTCCGTTCCCGGCAACATCGCGGTAAATCACCTCTGCACCTCTCCAGCTTAATAATATGCTAAATTCTATTGGGTGATCAGAACTGTACACTGTATTACAGCAGATGCCTCACCAACGTCCTGTACAAGCTCAACATGATGTCTAAGTTCATACAACAGAAGCATTGCCTAACAGAGCAGGGTGAACGTCGAGAAGTCCAGATGTACAAAGGAAGTTTAATGCCTTTGGCATCCAGTCACTGAAGGCTAACATACGGGTGTACTAAGTTATTAGCAAAGCTAATGGTAAGGTAACCTTTATCACCAGTGGTTTTGAGTACAAGAAAATTGCTCTGGGATCTCTGTACAACTGATGTTTCCTTTTATACCCATGATGGTATGCCAATGTTTCTTGCAATAGGATTGGTCCTAAGTTCTCAAAACCATCAGTTTTAAATGCAATAGGTTTTGGGTATCTAAGTACCCGGTTTTCATTGATTGGCTAAACCCAAAAGCATGTCATGTAATTAAAAAAGAAAACTGCTTTTTGGCCCACTAACTGTATGGCCTGTTCATAGAATATCTTTCCATACGGGCTCTCTGTGCCCAAACAAACTCAAGCAGCTGGTCACGGATGCCCATTTTAAATCTTTAAGCACAAAGCCTATGAAATTTCCAGGGAACACGCAAAACATTTCGTATGCTCCAGCACTTTACAAACTAATTCTAACATACTGCCTCCCAGTCTACAAGTATTCCACCCAACTCCGTAGCTCAGGCCCACTTAGTCCAGCGAGTCACCCCGACCTTGCGAGAAACATCCCTCCCAGATCTCCCCACCCTATGCATGCATTATCACATCTAAACTGCACACGCCTGGACACCATAGCATGGCTAATCCACCTTGACCTACACAACTTTGCACTGTGGGAGGAAACCAGAGCACGTGGATGCAACCTACGCAAATATAAGGACAATATTCACGCAGGCAGTCGCCCAAGGCTAGAATCATGCCCGGGTCCCTGGCACTGTGAGGCGGCCGTGATAAATACTGAGCCACCGTGTCGCCCTATCAGTGTAGCGCTGGCATTTATTACACAATCTGCTCCCGACCCAGGAAGCGTGATCTGTCAGTGAACGTGAGTCCTGGAGCCTTGTCATTATCATTAAGAATGATCCCATGGGATATCGCGATTACTATAAACATGAACACCCAGTGCAGGATCGAATATTGGTGCACTTACTTTTTTTTCTCCACTCGAAGCTAATCGGAGCCATCAATCTCCATCAGGAATGGATATCCAGCTGTTCTTGTTACTGATGAGTATTCAGGAACACTATTACTTTGTACTTGCATGTATTGGCATTCCAGGTACATAACGTCTAAGCATTTGACAAAATCACCGTTTCTTGTTGTGTGTATGGAATCATGTCACCGTTGTATTCCAAACCGAGAGAGAACAGGTGGAGAGATGGCAACTATCTCTGCATAAACAGCAGGATTTGTTCATAGCTTCGTTCATAACTTTAGCATGTTGCAATTGAGGTGTTTTTTAGGGAGAAACTGCCAAACAGTTGACAAGCAGGGGAATATATCGCAGGCAATTTGAAGAGACATGTCAGGGAATATCAGAGGCTCTTGTTACGCAACATCTAGTTTGGAATGCATGATCGGAAATCATGGGTGAAGACTATTCAATAGTATGTGTATAGGATGAGCTGCCAGAGGAAGTGGTGGAAACTGGTATAGTTACAACGTTTTAAGAGGCGTTTGGTTGAGTCAATGAAAGGAAGGGTTTAGAGGGATATGGGACAAGTGCTGGCAAATAGGACTAGATGAATGTAGGAAATTAATCAGCATGGACGAGTTGAACCGAAGGGTGTTGATTATCTCTGTGACTCTAAAATGGATTTAACAACTGATACAAAATGCGGAGACCCACTTCGAGTCTTTTCTAGTGAATTATAAATCAAGTTAATAGCAAGTACAAACATCTGCAATTTCTTTCCAAACTGATTGAAAATTTACTTTTAGATTTCATCACCTTTTCCTCCTTCTGCTCAATAAGGTCATATGGGGACTCTGTTTATTTCTCCATAGGTGCGGCCAGACCTGCTGAGTTTCTCCAGCAGACTCTGTGATTGTTTCAGATGTCCAGAAACCACTGTCTTTGCTTTCATTGAAAGGAGAGCGTTGCCCTTCGATCATGTATGAGAGTTCTGATGGATTCACGTTCCATCAGTAGCACACTGGAAGCTCAAGAGAACTCTTGAGTTTGATAGCCAGGAGAATGGAATAAACATCCAACGCTGGGACTTAGAGAATGCCATCTCCCAATCAGCGATCTGTACATGAATGAAGGTTCCGTCATTCCAAAATCTCAACAAAAGCAATGCTTCAAGGTTTAAAATTCAATATACTGCAGAGTAAACACGACTTCCATTATCAAATATTTTTTCTAATTAGTTCAAGCTAACTTTTATCGTCCTGGAGATATATTTTATTAATGTTTGCTTTCCTTTATTTTTGCAGCAAATTTTGTGACTATTATAATCCTGTGTCGAGGCAATTGCGGACTTTCCAAATCAGTGACTCTATATCTGTTGGCCATGGCTCTTTCGGATCTCCTTGTTATCGCCTTTTGCGTGATTTTCGATCAACTTGCATATTACTATGTGAAGTCTTTGATCTATTTTCTTAGTCAAGTGTGTGCCCTCAACCAGTTCCTGATGTCTGCTTTCATGGACTGCTCTGTCTGGTCCACTGTTGTTTTCACCTTTGATCGCTTTGTCACCATATGCCACCACGGATTCAAAGCGAAATATTGTACATGGAGGACGGCAGTCAACGTCCTCGCAACCATCTGGGTGGTGAGCATCTTGAGGAATATTCCGGACTACTTCAAATACGAGCCCATCGTCACCATAGGCGGACAAGGTAGAGGCTGGAGGGTGCGATTGGTCTTTGGACATTTATTGGAATGGTCCATCTATGACTGGCTCAACCACATTCTTACACCACTCATTCCGTACCTCCTCATACTCCTTCTCAACTGTCTCACCGTCAAACACATCCTGCTCGCTAGCTTGGCCCGTCGAAGACTCGTACACCAGGCCAGCGCTGTCAGCAGTGATGAGGAGATGAAAAGCCGAAGGAAATCCATTGTTTTACTCTTCGCCATATCGGCTGCGTTCATAATGCTGTGGCTACCCACTGTCGTCTACTTCATCCTGGACCGAGTTGCTAAACTTTACTACAGCCCGGCTCATTTCACCCACCCGTTGGCGATTTTCTACCAGTGCAGCATCATGTTGAAGCTCCTGAGCTCCTGTGTTAATACTTTCATCTATGCACTGACCCAGACTAAATTCAGGAAGGAGCTATGGAATGGGCTGACCTTTCCTTTCTCCCTGTTGCTTCGCGTATCTAAGACGGTGAAGGGGTGGAGTTAACTTGTCACCCATATCCCCACAGCCCCTGGTTTTGAGCAACGTCTATTTTTCACTGTATTCCCCCAACCCATTAGGGCTTCACATTGTTAGGTCTCCCACGATGTTGTTTTCTTTCACACAATAACCCCATGCTTTTGTGTTCCTCTCCGTCATGGCTGCCCACCTTATTCCCAACTCTCCTGTTGCCAGATTATCCAAATGTCATTTAAAAGTTGTACCTATGCCTGCATCAATCACTTCTTCTGGTAATTCATTACATAGACAACTGACACTGTGAAAAGAGGTTTCATAATGTCAGCCATAAAACTGTCCCCTCTCACTTTGAAAATATATCCATTATTTTTGAAATTTTACACAATTCGGTAAAGGTCCATCGCTTATCTGCCCATGTTACCTCACAGTGCAATGGACTCTCGTTTGATTCTCTTTCTGCATCCCCCCCAATCTTGGGTGACAATCTATGCGGAGTTTGCACATTCTCCCCATGTATTTTTGTATTACCTCCCCAAATAAAATTATGTGCAGGTCAGATGTAATGGCCATTTTAGTTCGCCATACTGTGAGGTGCATTCATCATGGGTAAATATAGGGAAGGGAAATTGAGCTGGGTGTATGGTGTGGATTTGTTGAGCTAAATAGCCTGATTCCACTCCATAGGAAAGCTTATCTATGCTCCTCATGACTTTATGACCTTCTCTTGGATCACCACTCAAATTCCATACCTATTCAGCTTATTTTTACAACTCAATCCTAATAACATTCTGGTAAGTCTTTTCTCACTCTTCTCCAATTAATGATATCCTTCCTATAACACTGTGACCAGCACGTCTTATTGTACAATGGAAGATGACTCACTAACATTCAGTAATACCTCAACCTGATGCCCCTATTCTGATATTCAAAATCTAAGCAATAAATCTAAGATGCGAAACACCTCCTTGACCACACTTTCAAACTGTGATGCAAATTGCAAAGATTTGTAGAGCTGAAATCTTAAGCTAACCATCTGAATTTTCAATTGACTTTTAGCCCTCTCTAAAGATTCTGATGGCGTTTCCAGGTAATGTAAATACTGAGCTATTGCTGTATTGATCGCTTCTTTCCTCATTCTAGGAGGCTTCCCCAACTCGAGCTTGTCTGTTAATTCCAGCAGCTTGGCATTAAGCACTTTTCGCAAACCACCCAAGGTCCCTTCTTCCACCCCCAGAAAACTCTTGGCGAATGAAAGAGCCATTGGTACCCATGCATTGCTTTAACCAACCGAATTCACCACGCTAAACAAAAGACATTAACATCTATCACCCGCTGCCTTTCAGTCCAACAATGCTAATATGAAATTGGAACTATAGAACAAATCCTGCAAAGGGCCCCAATCTGTTATGGATCAGGTCAGATACCTCAAAACGTTTCTAGAAGGTAACACAAACCCTAACTTTGCTTGTTGTTCTATGTAGGTGTAGCGTGGATATTCCGGAAGGGAGGTAGTTGGTCAAACCACGTAGTTTTAAACAAAACAGAATTTATTTACAAGATTACCAAACGAAAAACAAAAAAAAGAATAAAATACCAAATAACCACCTCTCTGAAAAACCAACAGATCATCCCAATTTAATGATGCTGTTCCAAATGCTTGCAATAATCCCCCTAAACACCCTTTGGCACAAAAGGTAAAAGCAAACGCAAGATCTGAGGCAGTCTCTTTTTGACAGAAACTGACTGGCCCTAAAACCCTTCAACCCCAGACTTTTTGGAGTCTGTGTCGTTTACGGCATCTTTGGGAAGAAAAAACACAAGGAGCATCGCATTCAGAACTGTGATGTGATGTGAGTGTGTGAGAGTGTGTGTGAGTGCGGAGATGTGTGTGTGTGTGTCAGTGTGGAGTTGTGGGTGTGTGTGTAACATTGACATTTCCCTGGGGTTGGAATGGGACTATTTGGTGCCGATCATTTGGCCCCGCCGTTTTGGCTCTAAACTGTTTTGGCGCTCATTACTTTGGCGCAGAGCTGTTTTGGCGTCAATACATATTGATAACCATCGTGTGAAAATTTTGGTTTGTCGTTCTTGCTTAGAATGTTTCAGGCACTTCTGGTATGGGCTCTACAAGAAAATAGAAAGAAAATTATATTACAGCTTTCCAATGTGAAGACATCAAGGCAGTAGATGACTATTAACAATTGTTAAAAGAGAAAATGATTACAAAACGAGATTTGAATCTACAGTGGATCATTACAGCTTTTACTATCAACTCTTGCTAGTTGAGAAAATTATATCGGGGTGGGGTCGTTCGTCATCCTCTCTTCTTTAACCAAGCAAGACTATTTTTATTCTGAATTGGCGCCAAAACAGCTCAGTGCTAAAGTAATGAGTGCCAAAACAGTTTGGAGCCAAAACGGCGGGGCCAAATGATAGGCGCCAAAACTTACCCGACCCCCCAGGGGTCTGTGTGTGAGGGGTAATACTGACAGAGACCAGCAGAGGGAGACTGCTGTTGGTGCAGTAACGTGTGAGATGCAACAACTTCCCAGCACTGACAGATCCGTTGTTGTCGGAAAAATGGAAACCGTTTAATATGCCTTGACATATTGCTGGGATTGACGTACATTTGTTTCATAATCTCAAATTCAATTCTATCAGATGCTTATGTTCAATTCTGCAATAAACTTATCGTCATCTGTATTCTGGTCTTGTGTTAAACTGTGAATATATTATGTCCAGTTAGATAATGCACTTATAATCATTTGTATGAAACTTAAGTTCATTCAGTTTTCTTACTTTACGTGCTTGTTTGAGTTTTATTATTAGGTTCAAATAATTTGTGTTCCTTTATGCAAACACCTTGTGATTATTTCTGACAGGCTCGCTCTGTCTCTGTTTATTTTTCTCTTCCTGTCATTCTCTCTGTCCCTCTCTCTCAATCTCTCCATCTGTCTTTCTCCATCTATTTGTCTTTGTCTATCTTTATCTTTGTCGGTCTTTCTCTCTCTCTCTGTCTTTCTTCCTTTCCCTCTCTCTGTCTCTCTCTCTTTCTGTGTGTGTGTGCTTGTGTGCTTGTTTTCTCCTTTCTCTGTTGTTCTTTCTCTCAGACTATCTCTCTTTTTCTTTCCTCTCTGTATATCTCTGTCTCTCTCTCTGCCTCTCTCTACCTGTTTTCT
>NC_057755.1:7008209-7010444 GCF_004010195.1 Chiloscyllium plagiosum | reverse complement strand
GGAGAGAAAGGGGGGGGGAGGAGGGACAGAGCCGTGGAGGAGAGAAAACAAGGGAGATGAGGGATAGATGGGTTTGAGAAAGCCACTGAGATGAGGGTCAGGTAGGGATAGGGAGAGAAAGCAAGGGAGATGAGGGAATGAAAGAGAGATACAGACAGACAGAGAGAGAGAATAAAAATAACCCAGTCGGGGAGACAGAAAAACAGAGAAAGAGGGAGAACTCACAAAGAGAGAGAAAATAACAGACACATTGCGGGGGAGGAAGGGGGGCAATAAGCAGACAGAAAGGGAGAGAGAGAGAGACAGACAGACAGACTGAGCTGGGAGCACAGACGTAGAGATGGGAGCTATAGTGAGAGAGGGAGGCAGTAACATCTGTAGGATCAGACTGTGCAGCATCTACCCTCCATCTTTTTGCCCCTTTGTCTCTCCCACCCCAGACCAGAGCTCGTCCTCTGTGGTAAAAATCCCAGAGACACTTTGAACCCCACAATTATTTTCTGCGTGTGTGTAAATGAATGACAGGGAGACAGGACAATTTTTGTTTCTCTCTCTCTCTCTCTCTCTCTCTTTCTCTGGTTCCAGTTCTTGTCTGATGATTCATCACGGCAGAAATGATTTGATTCTCTCTGTTTCTGCACCTTCCTGAGTTTCACTTTCCGGATCAGGAGGGGAGGAACAGCCAATGCAACAGTTGCATCAAAAATACAGGTAGATCCCACATCTCTCTGCCTTTCACAATCTCCCACTTTAACCTGTATTCAGTTTAATTATTTCATAACTAATGCATTGCAGAACATCACAGCAACATCGAAATTCACAGAAATCACAATAGAGCCGTTGACCACAGCCGAGAAACATTAATAAACACGCACAGCAACACCCCAAGCAGCAGTGTGACCACACACAGAGCATGTGTGTCACTGATGCTAGTTAAGGGTTTGATTGTGTCTCCAAGACGACACAGAACGAGCAATCCTATTGTTTGGCAAATGCCAAACTTAACCCATTGCTGTTCTGTTCCCCTTCTTGCTACCTCTTCCCCCCCACCACATTGCCCCTCCCCTCCTCGCACTCTCACCATCTCTGATATCTCACTCTTACTGTCTGTCTGATTTAATCCTGTACTCTAATCCTTATCGCAACCCCACTCCCCCTTAAATAACGATGGCTCACCCTGTGGGGTGATTTTATTTGTTTGAAATTTCAACAAAAGAAACTGGGAAGAATGACACAGAGCCACCCCAACCCTGCAAATACTCAGTGAATTCAAGTGAAATGGCCAGGCTGTGTCTTATTACTGTGATTATCACATTTTATCATCCTGACCTATACACTTCTCAGATTACCATGATATTAGAACACAGCCTATGGAGAGATTTTCTCATTTAAGATATTAATCCCTGCCTCAGTGAGTCCTGCCACCCAGATCCTGTGGGTTAACCTGTTTGTGTCACAATCCCAAGGCCCCAGTTACTTTAGGCCCAGGCCTCAAGACTGGTTTAAAAACGACAGGAGCACGTTCTGAGAGGACCCAGTTAACCAGAGGTCCTTACAGTCCAAACTCCACCACGCCCCCAGAGGAGACTTACCCTCGGGGTGATAAACAGATCTTCACTCACCTGGGCCCCATGGCCTGCAGCCTGGCGAACAGGCCTCAGGCCTGAGCTCCCCCTCTGGAGGATGTTCTTGTTCAATGTTTTCCTGGTTCCTATTTTCAATTTGCAGCTTTTCCAACGAACAGTCCTCGAGATAAAAGAGAGAAAAAGTGAATTGAAAGGAGTCGCGAGAACACTTTGATGCAAACTTGCACAGCCAGATCCCGGGTTTAAAAGCACCTCCCCTTCACCAACTGCATCCCCAATACATTGCATTACATCACTGCAACATCAAAATACAAACACATCATGGAAACATTAATACACACACACACACACACACACACACACCTTACTCGCCAAACACAAGACTGGGAAGATCATGGACGGTGGGTAAAAACAATGACTGCAGATGCTGGAAACCAGATTCTGGATCAGTGATGCTGGTAGAGCACAGCAGTTCAGGCAGCATCCGAGTTTAGCAGTAAAAGCAACGTTTCATCATCAGGAATAAAGGCAGAGAGCCTGAAGGGTGGAGAGATAAGCTAGAGGAGGGTGGGGGTGGGGAGAAAATAGCATATAGTACAATAGGTGAGTGAGGGAGGGGATGAAGGTGATAGGACAGAGGCGGGGGAGG
>NC_057755.1:7007053-7008193 GCF_004010195.1 Chiloscyllium plagiosum | reverse complement strand
CACACACACACACACACACACACACACACACACACACACACACACACAACCAGAAAAAGAGATCACTTTCGAGGGAGAGAAAAAGAACAGGATTTGAGAATCAGTCTGAGGGTTTCTTGTCCACATTTATTCTGGGTGACGGGTTTGTGGAACCCAATCCCTGCAATCTCTGACACTTTGCAATGTCTGTCAGTCTGCTCCCTGAGGAGGGCTCTGTGTGATTGAGATGTTAATTCTCAGGACAGGAGCCTTGTTGGATCTTGCTGCCCATTGAGATGTTAATTCTGGGGCAGTTAAGACTTACCATTCCCAGTTGGTTAAACTCTTCTTGAAGCCTTGTTAGTCATGTTGGTGCAGTTTGAATATATTAAACATTGTGTCCATACCAGCTTCTAAGAGCCTGACTCTGTAAAATCAAGCACTTCAGATGCTGGAAACCAGATTATACATGAGAGTGGTGTTGGAAAAGCACAGCAGTTCAGGCAGCATCCGAGGAGCAGGAAAATCGACGTTCCTGCTCCTCGGATGCTGCCTGAACTGCTGTGCTTTTCCAGCACCATGCTAATCTAGAATCTAAGAACCTGACTGTAGACACTCAAGACACACACCTTGCTGGGAAGGAGGAATATTTGCTGTGGATCTTTCAGGTTGTTCCTGCTTTACTTGTGGTTTTCAGAATCAAAGTTTCGATCTCTCTTTCTCTCTGTGTATCTCTGTTCCTATCTCTCTCTCTCTCTGTCACTCTCCCTCTGTCCCTGTGGCTCTCTGTCTCTATCTGTTTCTCTGTCCCCTGCTCTACATGCAGCCATGTCTAACTTGACCTCAGTCACGTAAGTTTTCTTCTGTTTCTCAAAAATATTGGCAGAATTTGGGAATTTGAATCATAGATCACAAGCCTGTCCCTCAACCCCCATATTTCTTCCTCTCTGCTCCACCACCGCCCGCCAACCTCCCCCCGCCCCCCCCCCACCCCACACACACACACACACACACATAGACACACACCTTACTCGCCAAACACAAGACTGGGAAGATCATGGACGGTGGGTAAAAACAATGACTGCAGATGCTGGAAACCAGATTCTGGATCAGTGATGCTGGTAGAGCACAGCAGTTCAGGCAGCATCCGAGGAGCAGGAA
>NC_057755.1:6989090-7005223 GCF_004010195.1 Chiloscyllium plagiosum | reverse complement strand
ACGCAAACACCAAGTGTCACTATGTACTGAGGTTCTACCTGTCCCCGGTGTTGCGAAGGATGGGCCTGGCCTCGCTGCCGCAGAACGCTCCGAGTAGTTGGACTGTTCCGTATCACCTGTCCTTCGTGGAGAAATTAATGAAGAGAAACACCTTTGACCACAAGTCCATTAGGAAGTGGTCAGCACGTAGTGTCCTTGAGGCCCTTCGGGAAAAGGAGAGGGCGGATCCTGTCGGGCGGTTCCCTGGGCAGACTGTCAAAGCCATTTGGCAGGATGCCTCATCGCCAGAACTTTCCAACAAGTACCAAGACATGGCTTGGCTGGTGGTGAGAAGGGCTCTGCCTGTGAGATCCTTTATGCACGCCCGGACTCTCAGCTGCACCGCACGCTGCCCTCGAAGCGGCTGCGGGGGGGACGAGACTGTCACACACTTCCTTCTGGAATGTGCCTACGCAGAGGGAGTCTGGAGAGGAATGCAGTGGTGTTTGTCGAGGTTCGTCCCGAGCAGCGCCGTGACGTGGGACTCCGTGCTCTACGGTCTGTTCCCCGGGATGCACACCGAGACGAACATCAACTGTGCCTGGAGGATCATCAACTCGTTGAAGGACGCTCTCTGGGTGGTCCGAAACCTGCTGATCTTCCAGCTGAAGGAGTTGACCCCGACTGAGTGTTGCAGACTGGCACATTCCATGGTCCAGGACGACGTGTTGAGGGACGCGCTGAAGCTTGGGGCAGCTGCCGCCAAGGCGCGGTGGGGAAAGACCACTGTGTAAAGTCTGCCTGCCTAACGAAGAACAGGGGGCCCACGCAGTCATTTGGGCTCCGCTGACGTCTCAGCTAATTATATGGGCATATGACTGAAAAATGTACAGACCTGTATATATGATCAAAAAATGTACAGACCTGTATAAAAATGATAAGGTTTGATCTTTGTATGTACATGTTTACATATGTATGGCATGACCATCAAATTATTTTATGAATAAAGTATATTTTTGAAATAATAAAAAAGTGTGTGTGAGAAAGAGAGAGAGAGATAGAGACCATACCTGTGTGTGTATGTGTCTGTGGGAGAGAGAGAGAGAGACCACGCCTGTGTGTGAGAGAGACAGAGGTATGTGAGACAGGTTGCACATACATGCACGCTCTCTCGCACATTCACTCACAGTATTTCTCTTGCGTATTCACACTGTCTGCATCCCTCTCGCACACATACTCTGTTTCGCTAGCACATGTAATCACTGTGTTTGTCTGCTTGCGTGTGTGTCTGTGTGTGTGTGTGTGTGTCTGTGTTTGTGTCAGTCTCACTAGGGCCCTGTATCGTTGGGTCAGTTACACGGGTAATGTGGTACTTATTAAGACATGAAGCATTATTGTATGGATCCATGACTACAAATCACAGAAAGCTAACATGATTGGGTCATCAAATATTTGGAGGAAACACGATGATTTTCCAGTTATTCCCAGGGGATGGGACATGGGAAGTGAGGAAGACTTACTGGGATTGTGCAAGGGACATAGACACCATGAAACAACTCAAAACGTCTAACAGATGTACGTGACAATTTGCAGATATTGCAGGAGTGGAGAGAGAAACAGACAGATACACATTCACAGTGACCAAGGGACAGTGTTTGAGAGAAAGATAGTTGGATGGTGGGATGCTAAGTGAGTAGGTAAAACATTGATTAGATTAGATTAGATTTCTTACAACGTGGATACAAACCCTTCGGCCCAAGCTGTCCACACCAACCTGCTGAAAAGTAACCCATCGCCCTCTGAGTCACCTAACACCCCGGGCAATTTGACACGGCCAATTCACCTAGCCTGCACATCCTTGGCCTATGGGAGGAATACACGCAGACACAGGGAGAATGTGCAAATGCCATGCAAGCACTCGCCCGAGCATGACAATCGAACCTGGGACCCTAATGCTTTAAGACAGCAGATCTAACCACTGTGCCACCGTGCCCCCATGCCCCTGCTGACTTCTTATTCAGGTCTAAAATCTAATCAAAAGTTTTGGTGCGTATTTACCTAGCATAATACGTATCCGGAAATGAGTTACAGACTGATATCGAATAAAGGGGTTTGGGGAAGATTATATATGGAAAAATAGATACCCAGGTGTGAGTTACAGACTAGAATTTAACACAAGAGTTCGGGGTCATTTACATACAGAATAACAGATACCAGGGAGTGAGTTACAGACTCGAATGTAATCAAGGGGTTTGAGGTTGTTTGATATTGAAAAACAGATAGCTGATTCAATCTTTGTATATTTGAGTCTCTCAGATATTTGGAGTTTGGAAAGTAAGATTCGAAGAGTGTGGTGCTGGAAATGCACAGCAGGGCAGGCAGCATCCGAGAAGCAGGATAATCAACGTTTCGGGCAAAAGCCCTTCATCAGGAATGAGACTTGTGGGCCAAGGTGGCTGAGAGATAAATGGGAGGGAGGTGGAGCTGGGGGGAAGGTAGCGAGGGATGCGACAGGTAGATGAAAGTGGGGGTGATGGTGATAGGTCGGAGAGGAGGATGGAGGGATAAGTTGGGAAGGAAGATGGACAGTAGGAAAGGACAAGAGGGCGGTGACGATTTGGAAGTTTGGGACTGGGATAAGGTCGGGGGAGGGGAAATGGGGAAACTAGTGAAATCCACATTGATCACACATGGTTGCAGGATCCGAAGGCGGAAAATGAGATATTCTTTCTCCAGGCGTTGGGTGGTTAGGATTTGACCATAGAGGAGTTCCAGGACCTGCATGCCCTGGGTGAAATGGGAGGGGGAGTTGAAGTGTTCCGGCACAGGGCAGTGGGGTGGGTTGGTGCGGGTGTCCCAGAGATGTTCTCTGAAGTGATCCACCAATTGGTGTCCTGTCTCCCCAATGTGGAGGAGACCACATCGAGAGAACCGGATACAGTGGATGAGGTTTGGTAGGTGTGCAAGTAAATTTCTGTTGGATGCGCAAGGATCCTTTGGGCCTTGGATGGAGGTGAGGGGTGGGGTGTGGGCACAGGTTTTGCACTTCTTGCAGTGGCAGGGGAGGGTGGGTTGATTGGGGTGTGTGGACCTGACAGGGGGGCCGTGGAGGTAGTGTCTGAAACGCCGATGGAATGGGGAATATATCTCTGATGGTGGGGTCTGTTTGTCGGTGGTGGAAATGACAGAGGATGATGCATTGCATCCAGAGAGTTGTGAGGTGCAAGGTGAGGTCCAGAGGGATCTGACCTTATTGCAATTGGAGGGGTGGAGATCAAGGGCTGTGGTGTGAGAAGTGAAGGAGATGCTTTGGAGGGCATCTTCGACCACGTGGGAGGGCAGTTGTGATCTTTGAAGATGGAGGCCATCTGGAATCTTCTGTGGTGGAATTGGACCTCAAGGGAGCCGAGGTGGGAATAAATGGCATCATTCTTACCGGAGGCAGGATCCTAGTGGTGCAGTTCAGGTATCTCTGGGTTTCCATGGGTTTGTCATGGGTGTCCATGTTGGGTCGGTCGCTGGGAATGGAAATAGAGAGGTCCTGGAAGAGGACGGTGGTGTCTGAGATGAGTCCAGATGTCCTTAAGGTCGGGGTGGAAGGTGTTGGTGAAGTCGATGAACTGCTCAAACCCTCGTGGAAGCACAGCCTGGCGTTGATACAGTCATCAATGTAGAGGAGGACAAGGTAGGGAATGGTTCCAGTGTAGCTGCGGAAGATGGACTGTTCCATGTACCCGATGAAGAGGCAGACATAGCGGGGCCCATGTGGGTGCCCATGACTACCTTTTCCATCTGGAGAAAGTGTGAGGATTGGAAGGAGAAATTGTTTGAGGTGAGGACGAGTTCAGCCAAACGAATGAGACTGTCAGTGGAAGGGTTCGGGTTGAGAAGGCATGAGAGGAAGAAACGGAGGGATTTGAGGCTTTTGTAATGTCAGATCGATGTGCACGGGGACTGGATGTCCATGTCCATGTCCATGAATGCCCATCTCCAAGGCGTTAGGGGACAGGGGAACGAAATTCACGGAGGAATTGGAGGGTGTGGGTGGTGTCCCGACGTCGGTGTGGATTTCCTGAACTAAAGGGGACAGGACTGTTTGAAGGTCATGCAGAAATATGTTCAGTTGTAAGGAACAGGCTGAGACAGTTGGTCGACCGGGGCAGTCAGGATTGTGAATCTGAGGTAAGAGGTAGATTCGGGCAGTGAGGCGTCCCCGGGCTATGAAGATGTGGGATCCCCAGAGATGACGAGGTTGTGGATGGTCTTGGAGATGATGGGTTGGTGATGGGAGGCGAGGTCATGGTGGGCTGGATGGTAGGAGGAGGTGTCAGTGAGTTGATGCCTGGGTTCACCAGTCTTGAGGTCGGTTTGCCAAACTGGCGCAGACAGCCCAACTCCCCCCCACCCCCCTCCCCCATTTGTCTGCTGGTTTGACAGTGAAGTTGGGTTTGGAGTGGAGGGAGTGGAGGACTGTGTGTTGCAAAGAAGAGAGGGTAAAACTCTCCAATCACAGGGGATCAATGTGATTGGCAACAGTTGCCCCATTTCCCCTCCCCCACCCTATCCCAGTCCCAACCTTCTAACTCGGCACCACCCTCCCCACCTATCCCCTCCACCCTCCTCTCTGACTTTTCACTATCAGCCCTACCTTCATCTACCTAACACATTCCAAGCTACCTTCCCTCACCCCCATTCCAAACCCTCATCCCTATATCTCTCAGTCCCCTTCGGCCACAAGCGTCATTCCTGATGAAGGCTTACGGCCAAAACATCGACTCTCCTGCTCAGCGGAAGTGGCCTGACCTGCTCTGCTTTCCCAGCACCACATTCTTCGACTCTGTTCTCCAGCATCTTCAGTCCTCGCCCTCTGCTGGCTTAGAAGGTGATGAGGACATTGCTGGAATGTGACATTTTCTCATGCATTCACTGTTATCAGTTTCTGGAATTTGCATTTTAATCACATTCAAAGAGCTGTCTCCATTTACTAACTCTGCAAAGGGAATTTTGATGATGCATTAATGCAGAACAGTAAACTGCTTATGAGACATTCCCCATTATGACAGTAATTCAGCCCCGATCTGAAACTTGGAGATATGTAAAGGAACAGAAATGAACCAGCAGCTTTCTGTGCTCCTGCTCCCAACGTAACATTTGACTATTTAGTTTATCTTATATTTTGTTTAACGTTCAACAAGGACCACTTCACTTCTCACATCATTTCTGTTCTCTGGCCATTTCACCAGACTCCCCATATTTAAATCATCCCCATCTAAATCTCTAGGGCAGGTAGACAGTGAGGTTAGATCCAGAGTAAAGCTCCCTCTACACTGTACCAATTGAACACTCCCAGGATAGGAACAGCACGGTGTGAGGTGCAGAGTAAATCTCCCTCTGCATTGCCCACATTGAACATTCTCAGGATAGGGATAGCACAAGGTTCAGTACAAAGGGATTTGTGTGTGGGCGATCTTACCTCACAAATAGGAGCGAGTTCTTTGAAGTGACCAGGAAGGTTGATGAGAGCAGCTGGTAGACGTGTTCTATGCGGATTTCAATTAGGCCTTTGATAAGATTCCACATGGTAGGCTGCTCTGGAAGGTTAGATGGTATGGAATCCATGGGGAGATGGTAAATTGGATACACAATTGTATTGATGGGAGGAAGCAGAGGTAATAGTGGAAGGATGTGTCTCAGGGGTCAGTGCTGGGCCCATTGCTGTTTGTTATCGATATAAATATTTGGATGAGAATAGACAAAGCATGATTAGTAAGTTTGCAGATGTCACTAAAATAAACCATATCATGGATAGTGAGGAAGGTTCTGAGAAACTGCAGCAGGACCGTGATCAGCTGGGGAAGTGGGTCGAGAAAAAGGAAAGGAAGTTTAATGTCGATAGGCATGTTGTCTTGCATTTTGAAAAGTCAAATCAAGGTAGGAGTTTCATGGTGACTGGTCGGGCCTTAAGGAGTGTAGTGGAACAAAGGGACCTTGGAGTTCGGGTTTACGGTTCTCTGAAGGGAGAGTCCCAGGTAGAGAGGGCAGTGAGGAAGGCTTTTGGCACACTGACCTTCATCAGTCAGGGCATTGAGTATAGAAGTTGGGGAGTAATGTTGCAGTTGTACAGAACGTTGGTGAAGCCATACCTGGATTATTGTGTCGAGTTTCGCTCACCTTGTTGTAGGAAGGCTGTTAGTAAACTGGAAAGAGTGCAAAAGAAATTTACAGAGACGTTGCCAAGACTGAAGGGAATAAGTTATCGGGAGAGTTGGACAAGCTCGAACATTTTATTATTTAGAGTGTAGGTGACTGAGGGGGGAGTTCACAGAAGTGTGTAAGACCATGCGAGGCATGGATTGGGTGAATGCACTCCCGTCTTTTTCACAAGGTTGCAGAAGCGAGGATTAGAGGGCATCAGTTTAAGATTAGTGGGGATAGAATAAAGGGGAAGCTGAGTGGCAACTTTTTTACACAGTGGGAATTACGCATATAGAATGAGATGCCAATGGAAGTGGTTAACGTGGGCACATTAGCAACATTTCAAGGGCATTTTGGACCAATACATGGATAGGAACAGATTATTAGGATATTGGCCGAGAGTGGGGAAATGGGGTAAGTGTGGACGGACATTTTTGTCGGCATGGACCTGTTTAGGCCAAAAGGTCTGTCTCCATGCTGTAGGACTCTATGACTCGAAGTAGAAAGAGGAATGATGAGGGGATGTGGTAAGTTGTATCCGTTGCTCACGTTGCGGTCTCCTCTACATTGGGGAGACTGGACGCCTCCTAGCAGAGTGCTTTCGGGAACATCTGCGGGACACCCGCACCAATCAACCCCACCGCCCTGTGGCTCAACATTTCAAGTCCCCCTCCCACTCTGCAGAGGTCATGCAGGTTCTGGGCCTACTCCACCACCGCGCCCTCACCACCTGATGCCTGGAGGAAGAACGCCTCATCTTCCGCCTTGGAACACTTCAACCTCATGGCATCAATGTGGATTTCACCAGTTTCCTCATTTCCCCTTCCTCCACCTCACCCCAGCTCCAACCTTCCAGCTCAGCACCACCCTCATGAATTGTCCTACCTGCCTATCTTCCTTTACACCGATCCACTCCACCCTCCTCTCTGACCTATCACCTTCATCTCCATCTCCGTTGTACTGCTTGCTACCTTCCCCCACCCTCCTCTCTGACCTATCACCTTCATCTCCATCTCCGTTGTACTGCTTGCTACCTTCCCCCACCCTCCTCTCTGACCTATCACCTTCATCTCCATCTCCGTTGTACTGCTTGCTACCTTCCCCCACCCTCCTCTCTGACCTATCACCTTCATCTCCATCTCCGTTGTACTGCTTGCTACCTTCCCCCACCCTCCTCTCTGACCTATCACCTTCATCTCCATCTCCGTTGTACTGCTTGCTACCTTCCCCCACCCTCCTCTCTGACCTATCACCTTCATCTCCATCTCCGTTGTACTGCTTGCTACCTTCCCCCACCCTCCTCTCTGACCTATCACCTGAATCCCCATTCCCATTCACCAATTGTAGTCTATGCTACGTTCTCCACACCCCTGCACCCCCTCTCATTTATTTCTCCATTCTGCAGGATCCCGGCCTCTATTGCCAAAACGTCGATTTTCCTGCTCCTTGGATGTTGCCTGACCTGCTGTACTTTTCCAGCACCACTTCCATCTCCCTCTTTCTCCGCATCTCTCTCAAACATAAGGTCAGTATCTCTTCCTTTCTCAAACACAATCTCACACTCGGTCTGCACAGTTTTGCCAACTCTCTCATCAACAATCTCTCTCTCTCTTACACAGTCTATCTCTGTCTCTCTCCCATGACACATACACAATCTATATCTCCACTCACCCCGCCCCCCGCGCTCACATGCGCCATCTCAGTATTGGTCTCTCTCATATGCAATCTCTCTCTCTCTTATATCAATCCATCTCGCTCTCTCCCCTCTCTCACACAAATACTCTAACGATCTCTCTCTCTCATAAGCCATCTCAATATCACTCTCTCCCATACACATTCTATCTCTTGCTCTCTCTCTCTCTCTCTTTCCTTCCCTTTCTCACACATACAAACACGGCTTTGTTCTTGTGTCTCAGTGAACGAAGGGAGGTCAGGGCAGGATGGGATGAGGGAATCGAGCTCATTGATCGCTGACTGTCTGTGTGAAGTTTCACATTATCCCTGTGTCTGCGTGGGCGGTTTCCTCTGGGTGCCCCAGGTTTCTCCCACAGTGCAAAGATGAGTAGGTTCGGTGGATTGGCCATCGGAAATTACCCACAGTGTTTCTGGGGATGTGCAGACTGGTTGGGCTAGCCCTGTGAAATGCAGGGTGATGCGGTCAAGGTTTGATGCACTTCGGAGGATTGGTGTGGACAATAAGGGCCAACCGGTCTCTCACACAGTGCAGAGATTCTGTGATTCCCTTTTCCTTTTTCATCTGGTTTCCTTTTTCATGGAATTGCCATTCCCATTTCAGTAACAATCCCCCATTCGTTTTACAGTACACACTGAGATTCCCTTCCCCATGGGGTTGTTACACCCCATCAACTATCAATTCCTCATTGTGTTCCTAGTCTCCGGTCTGTTTCCATTTGTGATGACCAACCTCGAAAACAGATCAATTGTATCACTTGGTACAACACCCTTTATTGGTCAGACCATTGAGTACAGCAGTTGGGAGATCATACTGAATCTGGACAAGACATTTACGAGGCCACCTTTTGAATATTGTGTGCAATTCTCCTCTCCCTCCTGTGGAAGGGTGGTGTGAAACTTGTGAGGGTTCAGAAAAGATTTACAAGGAAGTTGCCAGGATTGTGGTTGTTGTCCCTGGAGTGTCAGAGACTCAGGGGTGACCTTACAGAGGTGTATAAAATCATGAGGGGCATGGGGTGCATAAACAAAATCTCTTTCCCTGGGATGCGGGAGTCCATAAATAGGGGGTACAGTTTTGGGTGAGAGAGTTCAAAATTAAAAGAGAGCAAAGGGGCAACTTTTTCCGCAAGGGGTGGGGCGTGTACGGAACTAGCTGCCAGAGAAAGTAGTGGAGGCACGTACAATTACAGCATTTAAAATGCATGTAGATGGGCAAATGAATAGGAAGGGGTTAGAGGGATTCGGGCTGAGTGCTGGCAAGTGGGAGTGGATTAATTTAGGATACATGGCCAGCATGGACGAATTGTGCCAAAGGGTCTGTTTCTCTGTTAAACAGCTCTATCACTCTAAATTAGTAAGCGTGTTGAGCATGAGTCTTAACCAAATGAAGATAAATCTGTTCTCCCACTGATCACAGTTTATTTGCAGTTTAGCATCTGATTGATTAAATCAATGAGCGGGGAGTGCAGCTTGACTTGGAACATGTAACAAAGTTCAGTTCAGTGAAAGGACAGTTGACCATCTGATATTGACGTATTGCAGCTTGGCACACTGTTTCTGTTTCCATCAAATCCTGAAAGTCATGCCGATTATCATTGGAACAACCTCAGCATCAACAGCAAAAATCAGTAAATGATGAGAATTCTCCAGTGAACAAAATTCGTGCTCTGTATTAATGTCGAACAGTCTCACCACCCAGTCAGTCTTATCATCTAGGACCATACCTCAGAATCAATATGACAATTTGTTTAGGGATCAGGAACTTGCTTTCTCTTTATTGTAAATGCATTGTCACAGAGTGACCATGAAAATAAACCACATTTTTACAGTTTAAACAAATAATCACAAGTTTTGCTCAGACAAATGAAAAGACAACAATCTAGGGTGTATATATCCCTCTCCATATCCACTCACAGTTTTTTTGGATTTATTTGGACTGGGAGCAGAGACTGCAGTTTACAAGTAATACAATGAAGAACAGAAAGAAATCTTTTTTAAATTTCAATTGATTTCCAGTGAAGATTTTACAGCAGTATGCTCTCAATCCACTGGAGATCAGATTATTGTGAACTGTGCATGGAGCTGTCGAACAGACTTACTGAAATATGCTCTCAATCCACGAGATGGCAGACTATTGTGAACTGTGCATGAAGCTGTCAAACAGACTAACAGCAATATACTCTTAATCCACTAGAGGGCAGACTATTGTGTACTCCTCATGGAGCAGTCAAACAGACTGATTCCATCATGAAAGACCAAGCGAACCTCACTCTTGCAAAGATCATCACAACATTAGATTTAATGTTCCCTTTGAAAAGAAGCTGTGATATTTTGGTAAAGATATTCAAGATCCTTAAGGTAGGAATCTGTACGGAAGCAAATTGAAATTCAGTAAAATTAGAGACTGAGAACAGGATATCTTCTGCAAACATGAGTTTAACTCTGTATGTATGATGAAAGATCAAGGAAACTTCAATATGGCAGAAATCAGAATGAAGGGTTATCCCTGAATCACCGATTCTCTTGCTCTACAGATGCTGCCTCGCTTGCTGTGCCTTTTGCAGTGCTACACTTTATTGATTCCATTAATGAGTGTTATTAAAAAGGCAAAGCAGTAACAGTTCCGACTACTTCACATGTTAACGAAGCTCAATGTAGTGGGAAGATGCAATGATCATGGAAATAGAAATCTGACACAAAATGTAATTTGATAAAGTTACAGTTATCGATGAGAATGTGTTCAACGGGCATTCATTTAACGCAAAACCTGTTCAACATGCGAATGCTACTTGACTAATGTACAAAACCGCTCAAGAAAATGATTGGAGGTGGCATTAAGAAGAAAGAAACATAATAGTTACATATTAAGACTGTTGCGGACCGATGTAAGAGGAGAAAGCGAAAATGCAGCAAGAAATGGTATCGAACCATAAAATCATAAGGCAGGATGTTGTAGCTGAGTGCTGTGTGCACTTTGTCTATCAGAAACAGACAGAGAATTTTGCAGTTTGACTCAGTTTCCCATTCACTATAATGTGCGCTGCCGACAAGATACACCAACGGTTCTTAAGAAACCTTGCAAAACTAAAACAACAATCATCGAGAAGGACAAGGACAGCAGATTAGAACATAGAACATAGAACATAGAAGAATACAGCGCAGTACAGGCCCTTTGGCCCTCGATGTTGCGCCGATCCAAGCCCACCTAACCTATACTAACCCACTATCCTCCATATACCTATCCAATGCCCGCTTAAATGCCCATAAAGAGGGAGAGTCCACCACTGCTACTGGCAGGGCATTCCATGAACTTACGACTCGCTGAGTGAAGAACCTACCCCTAACTTCAGTCCTATATCTAACCCCCCTTAATTTAAAGCTATGCCCCCTCGTAATAGCTGACTCCATACATGGAAAAAGGTTCTCATGGTCAACCCTATCTAAACCCCTAATCATCAAGTCACCCCTAAACCTTCTTTTCTCCAATGAAAACAACCCCAAGTGCCTCAGCCTTTCCTCATACGAACTTCCTACCATACCAGGCAACATCCTGGTAAACCTCCTCTGCACCCGTTCCAGTGCCTCCACATCCTTCCTATAGTATGGCGACCAAAACTGCACACAATATTCCAGATGCGGCCGCACCAGAGTCTTATACAACTGCATCATGACCTCAGGACTCCGGAACTCAATTCCTCTACCAATAAAAGCCAGTACGCCATATGCCTTCCTCACTGCACTACTTACCTGGGTGGCAGATTCTTCGGAACACCATTGACTGTAAGTTCCCTTCCAAGCCACTCATCACCATGCCTGGGAATTATAACCCCAGTCCTTCAGTTTTGTCAGGGAGCATACAAATTAAAAGCTCAAGAGTGGGTGCTGAAAAAGCACAGCAGGTCAGGCAGCATCCGACGAGCAGGAGAATCGGCATTTCGGCAAGAATCCTTCATCAGGAAGGAGGCTGGGAAACAGAGGGCTTGAGAGATAAGATTTATCTGTCCACATCCTCGACTCACAAACCTCATTCCTGATGGAGGGCTCCTGTCTGAAACATATATTCTCATTTTTCTCGGATGCTGTCTGACCTGCTGTGCTTTTCCAGCACGCCACTGTCGATTCTGATCTCCAGCATCTGCAGTCCTCACTTTCTGCCAGACTGGAAGCTCGACACCTTCCTGCTTGGATTCTGCCACAATGATGTTCTGACTGGCATAGACACAGCTGTCCTTTCTAAAGAAAAGAGAGCAATGAGGAGATGTTGCTTATTGCATCTGCTTGAAGGAATAATTCAATTTGTCATCTCCTTTGTACGTACATCTCCACGTTCTATTTAAAATTGCAACCACTTTACCAGTTAAAGAAAGAAACATTACTCATTGCTCGAAAATAATTTTCCCAAATTTTGTACCACAGATCTATTTTGATCCTTCCAAACCGTACTGGTATAACTTTTCCATCAATTGCCCATGACCAGTAAATTATCGTGTCCATTTTGATTTATCTGTGGGATGTGTGCAGTGATGGCTGTCCAGCATTGATCACCCATCCTTAGTCGTCATTTCCAATTGAATATTTTGCAAGTATATCCCATCAAACGGCAGTGCGAACCACAACTTCAAGGAATATTTCTTTTTTCTTTGATGAGATGTGGCTATCACTGACCAGCCCTGCATATACTTTCCCTTTAGTTAGTTAACTGTCGGCTGTATTGCCATAAGTAATTAATTATATATAGACCAGATAAGGGTGTTGTCAAGATTCAAAGTTCTGAGTTATAGGGAGAGTTTGGTCAAGCAAGATCTTCTTTTCTTTAGAGAGTATGAGACTGTGGGGAAATCTTCTAGAAGTGTATAAGATCACGAGAGGTATAGATAGGGTGGAAGTGCTCAGTCTTTTTTCCCAGGTTTGGGGAATCGAGGATTTGACGACATCAGTTTAAGGTTAGAGAGAAAAAAATAAAAGGGAACCTGAGGGGGAACTTTTTTTTACACAGAGGTGGGGCACTTATGGAATGAACTGCCAGCAGAAGTGTTTGTGGCGTGTACAATAACAACATTTAAATGTACATTTGGATAAATGCAAGGATTAGAAATTGTCAGAAGGATATGGGCCAAGTGCAGGGAAATCCAGTTATTGCCATGGACAATCTTATTGTGGACGGACATTCTGGTCAGCATGGATCAGTTTGGGTCGAAGGCCCTGTCTCTGTGCTGTAAGACTCAGTGACTCTGCTTCGATCACCAGGTAAAGACGACCATCTTCCTTTCTTAAGGGGCATTCGTGAAGTAGATATATTTTGTTTTCAGATTGTATTCCAGTCCATCAACCACAAATGCAGGTCCCCATTACACTGTTCATTTCAGTGTTACAAAGTTGAGTGAATGTCCATTCACTTCAAAATAGAGCGTGTTTTCTGAGCATTAAAGTAAAAAATAAAGTGCAGGGTCAGCTGCCTGAATGGAAAGGCTGGGAGAACGGTGGTTCCCAAATACTGGTATGGGGCCAATGGCTGTGAAATTGAAGTTAAAGATTAGTTTAAATTATGCCCAGGATACTAAACCCGAATCGAATTAGAATTTATTGTTTTGACAACAGCGAAACAATGAGATAGTACAATGTCTGCCAAATTTTAAAAAATGGAAATTTTGAAAATCAATCAGAAAACAATTGCCATCGATCAGTCATGGAATAGCCATAGAGCTGTAGAGCTAACTTCCCTTCCAATATCTTGCCCTCAAAAGAAATTTTAAAAACACTCACTTTCAAAGCTGCCTTTTCATGTAAAGCATATTCACCATAAGAAGACAGAAGGTGACCCAGGGAGATCAGTAGATGGAAGACTGAAGACAACGGGAAAGACAGAGTCTGCCTGGAATCGAGATGAAGTTAATGTAATGTTTAATGAGTGTGTTATTGGAACATCGTTTTTATAGCGTTTGGGTCAGATAGTTACTCATAAGGCAGGTTGGATTTGTTCATTGTTATTGTTTAGTGTTCACTATTAGAGTTAGGACAATAAATTGACTTTTGTTTCCTTTGAACACAGGAAATTAGAAGTTCTCTCGATTTTAAAAGTTTACGAGGTGAGTTGAGCTTTTCTGGGTGACGGGGGTTGGACCTCCCACATCATAACACCAGGTTTTTAGTGAGTTCATATTCCACCATGTACCGTGGTGTGATTTTGATCCAAGTCCCCAGACGATCTCCTCGGGGCCTGGGCACAGTACAGGTTCTTTGGCCTTCGATGTTGTGCTGACTTTGGAACCTATCTGAAACCTATGTATTCTCCACTATTTCATTTTCATACATGTGTTTATCCAATGATCATTTAAAAGCCCTTAAATTTGGCGAGTTTACTACTATTGCAGGCAGTGCATTCCACACCTCTACTACTCTCTGAGTAAAGCAACTACCTCTGAAACCCTGTCCAATATCTGTCACTCCTCAATTTAAAGCAATGGCCACTCATCTGAGCCATCATCATACGAGGAAAAAGGATGTAACATTCCCCCTATGTAACCGTCCCATTGTCTTATATGTCTCAATTATGTCACCTCTCAACCTTCTACCGTCGCATGAAAACAGCCTCAATCCCTCAGCCTTTCCATGTAAGGTCTTCCCTCCACACAAGGCACCATTGGAGTAACTTATCTCTGAACTCTTTCCAAAGCTTCCATGTCCTTCCTATAATGTGGTGACTAGAACTGTCCGCAATTCACAAAGTGTGGCCGCATCAGTGTTTTATACAGCTGCAACAAGAACCCATGGTACAGAAACTTAATTCATCCACCAATAAAAGCTCACAACCCTATCAATCTGGGTGGCAACTTTCAAGGATCTATGTACATGGACACTGAGATCTTTCTGCTCATCTACACTAACAAGAATCTTACCATTAGTCCAGTACTCTGTGTTCCTGATGCTCCTTCCAAAGTGAATCAACTCAGAAATTTTCACCTTAAAACTACATTTGCCACCTCATATCCCAACTCTGCAGTTTGTCTATGTCCCTCTGTAGCCTGAAATATTCTTTGGCAATGTCCACAATTAAACCAATCCGCAATTTTACTGACTCATCCTTCTATGTCCTCATTCAGGGCATTTATAAAAAATAATGTAGTAGACCCAAAATACAGCCCTGCGTTACACCACGGGGAACAGAATTCCAGGATGAGCATTTCCCAACAACCACTAACCTCTGACAACTTTTAGTTAGCCAATTTCTGATCCAAGCTGCTAGGTCACTCTCAATTCCATGCATCTATGGTTTTGCAATAGCTTACTGTGGTGAACCTCAACAAATATATTTCTGAAATCCATAAACACCACATCAACCACTTCACAGTCATCCACTTGCATGGTCACCTTCTCAAAACTTCAGCAAGGATATTGAGGAACGACCTACCCTTCACAAAACTGGATGAATATGCCAAATGAACTTGTTCATTTTTTGATCATTATAGATCCTAGCTCTCATAGACTTTCCAACGCTTTACTCACAACCAAAGTAGGACTCTCTAGTGTATAACTACCAGGGTTATCTGTGCTCCCGTTATAGAACAAGGGGTCACCATTTGCTATCCTCCAGTCTTCTGGAACTAATCCTGTAGACAATGACGACATAAGGATCAAAGCCAACGCTCTGCAATCTCCTCCCTGGCTTCCCAGATAATCCTTGGATAAATCTCATCAGGCTCAAGGGACTTATCTAAGTTTCCAGTTTCCAGAATTGCCTTCACCACTTCCTTGTTAACCTCAAACGCATTTACTCTTGTAGCCTGTATCACCATATTCTCCTCGGCGATTTTGTGAATATCGACAAAAAATATTCAGTTAGCATCTCCCCATCTCCTTGTACTCCACGCTCAAATCCCTGCTATTGTCCTTGGTTGGCACTAATCTTACTTTTGTCATTTTTTTTATTCCTGACATACCTTTAGAAATCTTTAAGGTTTTCTTGATCCTGTCTGCCAAGAACTCGCATGTCCTCCCCCACCCCCACCCCCTGTTCTTCTTAGATCTACCTTCAGGTGTATCCTGGCGAGGTTGTAAAGCTCAAGCATCTAAATGGAGCCTTGACATCTCATCTGAACATACGACTTCTTCTTTCTCTTGACAAGAGATTATACTTCTTTAGTAAACCATGGCTCCCTCACTCGACCACTACCTCCCTGCCTTATATGTGCATACTTATCAAGGACACATAATAACTGTCCCTTGATTAAGCGCCGCAGTTCAGTTATGCCCATTCCCTGCAGTAT
>NC_057755.1:6983437-6988590 GCF_004010195.1 Chiloscyllium plagiosum | reverse complement strand
GCCTCACTAGCACATGACACAGGCAACAAACCAAAGATAACAACTCTGTTTGGTCTCACTCAAGCTTCCACCCTAGCTCCCTGCTTTTCTGATTTAAATCCCCATCCCTTTTCCTACCTATGTCGTTAGTGCCTATGTGTTCCACGAATCGGGGTTGCTCCCCCTCCCTCTTAAGAATCCTGAAAGCATGATCCGAGACATGAATTGATTAAACAGCGCACCACTTGGCCTTCGCTTGACAACATGGGAAAATATGACTGACCAATTGAAAAGTACGATCTGCACGGTCCATGTATCACCATGGAGAATCCAAATGCAATCTACTGTCCCACATTCTGTTTGTTTAATGTTTCCACAACCTTTTCTGCTAAAGCTTCAATGCGTGGGCACCGTTCAAATCAGCTTGACATGACCATGCACCTCGCCAACATAATTTCCTGCAGGAACCATTATTCCTTCACTTTATCACTTTCGGTTTGAATCGTCTGTTGTACTCAATTTTATTTGTATGCTTCTCTGTCCCATATCAGAATATTCATCTGAATTGCTCCCAGTCTCACGCACCCATTCCACAAAATCCCTTTAGTGCTTAATTCACCATCATCCCAGAGGGCCATCAGCTCCTCCCACACTGGTTGAGATCACTCTGTGATTCACTGTGCTGCAGAAAGGGGACAGTTTTAGACGGCAGGTCATTCTTGGTAATCTAAGCTGGAAAGAGCAATGACTTGATGTGAAATCTGAAGGTCTGAGTTTATGAGAGTAGAATCCTCCCCCTTCATGTCAAGATGACTTAAATGATGCACAAACACGGTAACAAATTTGACTCGTTTTATTTCATTGATATGAGTAACTTACAAAACATCGTGCATGAGATATGTTGCAAAACTGAGCACTGTTCACTCTTTCTTGATGTTTGGACATAGAGAAATGCTCATCAGAACTTTCGGAGGCAGAGAAGTACATATGAGTAACTTACACCCATCGTGCATGAGGTATGTTGCAACACTGAGCACTGTTCACTCTTTCTTGATGTTTGGACATAGAGAAATGCTCATCAGAACTTTCGGAGGCAGAGAAGTACAAAGAAGTTGGAGATAGTGTTTACTTTCCATTACATTTGTTTTGACTGACCAGCGCCAGAATAAATGACAAAGGGAATGTCAGCACTATCTTCAGTTCTTCCCTGAATTTCCTTTGTGTGACAGTATAAATACACACGTTACTGCATGAACTCAAGTACATGAGCAGGTAGCCCGTTTCAGTGGCAATGTAGGCAGGAGCTGCATAACCACCACGATAATGTGTAGTATTTGTTATCCTCGTAGATAAAAAGCTCACAGCAGCTGTCAGCCAGAGAAGAATAAAACTTCCCGATATATTGAAGAGTAAAATAATGGACCTTCTTCGACTTTCCATCTCTGGATCCCTTTGACTCTGACTATTGCGTCCCCAGACAGCTCTGCGAGATCTATTAGCGAGTATAATACGCCTGATGGTCAAGCAATTAAATGTGAATAGCAAGCAAAATGGAAGCCAAATAACTAATATACTGTGTAACCAGGAGAATGCTGTACCCAAAGGAGAAGTGAAGAAGTTCAACTTAGTGCGACAACCCCACTCGAACTGATCAATTACCTTTTCAGGTTCATGTGCAAATAAAAATGGTATGTTTACCAGGCAAACCAGGGCGGCGGTGATCATTATAACTGCAGACGCTGTCCTCACTCTGCAATATTTTGTTTTCAGCCTCTCACAACATATAGCTACATATCGATCAAATGTGAACAAGATTGTGGACCACACTGCCAGGTACAGGTTGACTGAGTTCATATAATTAAGGAACTTACAAAAACCCGTGTAGGAAAGGAACGAATTTGGAAAGTGATCACTGAGAATATGATAGACAGTAATGTTGATGATCAATACCAGCAAAGCTGCTGTTGCCATGGCCATCATGTAGGCAGAGGTACAACTGGAAAGACTGCAATTTCCCCTGGAGAGAATTATCATTGTCATCAGGTTTGCTGTAAGTTAAATGAAAAAAAAGTCATAAAATTGATTCAATCACAACAAAAGTCTTCAAATATTGGGATGAAATACGGAAACGTTTGGGACTCAAAATTCTGTGCAATGCTTTTTTCTCATACGAATAATGGAAAGTGGGATAACAAATCATTGAATACTGAGAATGAAGGGAACGATATGTTGGCTTGTTTCCAGCGTTTTCTAGTAAATTGCTTTCAACTTATGAAAAAGCATGATGGAAGTTGTCTTTAGAACGAGTTGCTTTTGTTCAAATGCAGAGACTGACAGCCATATCAAATCAGTTTCCCAATACGGGTGCTTGCTTTTACAATGCAGGAAAATTAAAATGGTCAGTGCCTCACAAAATTGATCACAATACTTCCCAAACAGACTCTTTGAATCACCACCCTTAGACTTTGTGAATGACCAATACACTATATAAATGCTATCCCTCAAACAAAAGGCTAAACAATTTGTGAACAATATATTAACTTAGGCAGACCAATTTTTTCAGCTGCAAACCGCTCTAACTAATGGGTACGTTTTAAGCCCAATCCTCTCTAATTAGAGCCATTACTCTTACACCAAGACAGACAGTCAAACATGCATATTAATGAATAAATGAAAAAGAAAAACGCACTAAATGCGATTTAACGGCCTTTCTTTAGCTGGATCATCATTGTCACAGGAGATGGTCGCTTTCTTGGTTTCAGATGATGCTGATACATGCAGAAAACACACTGTAGGCTCCAAAGATTATTCATTTCATTCTTAGAACTGAAATTCTATTCTCTGAACTTTAAATACGTTGAGAATAAGTGGACAACCAGGGAGCAAACAAAACTTAGTGCTGTAGCTTTATCAGGCATAATCCTTCTGCAACAAATGCAACCCAAAGACTAATTCAGGCTCTGACCGCAACATCACCAACAGGAAAGTGGAGATGCAGAAAAGAGAATATCAGTTTTAAGGATCAAAAATATATTCATTGGAGTCTGCTATGGGAAAATTAAGAAGAGATGTATGGGCATATTGCTCAGTTTTGAGGTTTTGAGCTGCAGGGAGAGTATAAATAGAATGGGACTATTTTCCCTGGAGCATTGGCGGTTGAGGGGGTAACCTTTTAAGATTTCTAAAGTCATGAAGGGCATAGATCGCATGAATAGTCCAGGAAATTTCCCCAGTGTCGCAGAGACCAAAACTAGAGGGCATAGATTTATGGTGAAGAGGGGAAAAAATTAAAATGGACATAAGCTGCAACTTTTTCATGCAGAGGGTGGAGCGTGTATGAATATCTTGTCAGTATGAACGACTTCGACCCAAAGGTTTGGTTGTATGCTGTCCAGATCTACAAGTCTATCAGTGGGTGGAAAATGATTTGGTGATTCCATCCAGCGAGTGATTAATTTCTGTGGAAATACAGTCTGATCTGAGAGAGATCGTGTTGTTTCCATGATGAAGCTAGCCTTAGAGAAGATGTTGTGACTTGCAAATGCACACCTTACCAGGTAATATGAAATATTCAGCTTTTTCGTTTTCAGTTATTGCTACATATGAGTCAACAGCGTGATGGTGAATTTACGAGTCATTCTCCTGATTGAAGAGGAAAAGTAATTAATCAGGGATGGTATAATTCTCTCCAGTGCCTAACTGTCAGTGTAATCTACAATTGTGACTCCCCAACAGGAATCATTCTTTCAACAGAATCATCACTGCAGTATAGTTTCAAAGATGAAAGAAATTAACATGTAGTTATCGTATACTGATGTTAAATCTGAAGTGAATTTAATTCACTTTAATTTACAGTGTGTTTGACTGAGGCTAACATGAAAGACTCTACTTCAGATCCGCTCCTCTCATCTGAGACAACGTGATCCTCAGGTTAAACTATTATCTGTCATCTTGTGTCTTATTGGAAAACAGATTCAATCGTTTCAGGTTTCCTGTTCTAAAAAGTGTCAGCAAAAATCATTGGCTTCTTCTGCTTTTATCAAAACTCCTCCTCATTTTCAATATTTTCATTATGTCTTGTGTTAATCGTTTATAGATCTCCTATTTTTCCTTGAGCTTTGATACATTAAGTAACTCACTGACTGACTACACTGATGCAACCTTGACATCATTTAACCATCAGGTTGCCCAAAATTATGAGCAATCCTCATTACCATCCTAACAGAAGATGGCTGGGCATTATCATCACACATTTTTTGTTTCAAAGTGCCAAATATCAAATTTAAGTTTCATTTTACCTTTCCTGACAGTAGTATCAACAAGTTCTTGAACGTTACAGAGTTTGAATGTACATCTCCTAGTCTCTTTGCTATATCTCCTATACAGTGTAAATTTTGATTATTATACATAGAACATTGAACATTACAACGCGTTACAGCTCTTCAGCTGTCGATGTTGCACCGATCTGTGAAACCAATCAGAAGTCCATTTAGCCTACACTATTCCATTTGCGTCCATATGTCTATCCAATGATCATTTAAATGCCGTTAATGGCTACAGGGATGGTGCAGGAGGGAGGGATTCCGGTATTTGGATAACTGGGGTTCTTTCTGGGGAAGGTGGGACCTCTAAAAACAGGATGGTCTACACCTGAACCTGAGGGGCACCAGTATCCTTGGTGGGAGGTTTGCTAGTGCTCTTGGGGGGGGGGGGGGGTTTAAACTAACTCTGCAGGGGCATGGGAACCCAGACTGTAGCTTTAGGGTGCAGGACCTGGAGTGTAGGGAGGTTAGGAACATGGCATCAATTTCAAAGGAGGTGCCTGTAAACAGGAAAGTGGTTTGAAGTGTGTATACTTCAATGCAAGAAGTATACGAAATAAGGTAGGTGAACTTGCAGCGTGGGTTGGTATTTGGGACTTCGATGTTGTGGCTATTACGGAGACATGGGTAGAACAGGGACAGGATTGGCTGTTGCAGGTTCCAGGGTTTAAATGTTTTAGTAGGGTCAGAGGTGGGGGAAAAAGAGGGGGAGGTGTGGCATTGCTTGTCAAAGATAGTATTACAGCTGTGGAAAGGACGATGGATGAAGACTCGCCATCAGAGGTAGTTTGGGCTGAGGTTAGGAATAGGAAAGGTGAGGTCACCCTGTTAGGAATTTTCTACAGGCCTCCT
>NC_057755.1:6947192-6980981 GCF_004010195.1 Chiloscyllium plagiosum | reverse complement strand
TTTAGATAGGGTTGACAGTGAGAATCTTTTTCCACGTATGGAGTCAGCTATTACGAGGGGGCATAGCTTTAAATTAAGGGGAGGTAGGTTTAGGACAGATGTTAGGGGTAGGTTCTTTGCTCAGCGAGTCGTGAGTTCATGGAATGCCCTGCCAGTAGCAGTGGTGGACTCTCCCTCATTATGGGCATTGGATAGGCATATGGAGGATAGTGGGCTAGTGTAGGTTAGGTGGGCTTGGATCGGCGCAACATCGAGGGCCGAAGGGCCTGTACTGCGCTGTATTCTTCTATGTTCTATGTTCTAATGTTGGAGATTCTACTATTGATGCCGGCAGTGCATTCCACGCCCATATTACTCTCTGAGGAAACAAACTATCTCTGACATCTGTTCTATGTCTGTCACTCCTCAATTTAAAGCTATGTCCCCTCGTGCTAGCCATCACCATCCGAGTTAAAAAGGCACTCCATGGTTACATTATCTAACCCTCTGATTATCTTATATCTCTCAAGTAAGTGGCCTGTCAACCTTGTTCCCTCTAACAAAAACCCCTCAGCCTTTCCTCGGAAGATCTTCTCTACACGTCAGGCAACATCTTAGTAAATCGCCTCTGACCCCTTTCCAAATGTTCCACATTCTTCCAGTTATGTGGTGACCAGATGTGTATGCAATACACCAAGTGTGGCGACACCAGAGGTTTGTACAACTGCAGCATGACCTCATGGTTTTGAAACTCAATGCCTCTGCCAGTAAAAGCTAACATACCATATGTCATCTGAACAAACCTATCAAACTGAGTGGCAACATTCAGGTATTTATTTACATGCACGTTGAGGTTGCCCTGCTCATCTCCACCAGCAAGAATGTAACCATTATTCCAATACCCCATATTCCAGTTGCTCCTTCCAAAGTGAATCACCTCACATTTTTCTGCATTAAACTCCATTTGCCATCTCTCAGCCCAGCTCTCTCTAACTTACAACATCCTTCTGCACTATCCAAAGCTATTTCGACCTTAGTGTAATCCGCAAATTTCCTAACCCATCATTCTACGCCCTCATCCAGATCATTTATAAAAGTGATAAACAGCAGTGGAACCAAAGCTGATCCGTGCAGTGCGCCACTAGTAACTGATCTCCAGGATGAACATTTTCCATCAGCCAGCACCATCTGTCTTCTTTCAACGAGGCAATTTCTGATCCAAACCGCTAAATCACTACCAATGCCATAGCTCAGTATTTTGTGCACTAGCTTACCTTTTCCAACGCCTTACTGAAATCCATGTACAACATATCAAACGCCTTTCCCCCAGCGATAACTGTTGCCCTGCAGGAGATAACAAACCCTTTCCATCACTCAGGGAAGAAATATAATCAAATTGTTGTCACTATCATCAAAGAGCTCACCTACCTCCAATTTTATCGTCTGGCCGGGTTCATTACCCAGAAATAAATCTAATTTGTCCTCGTCCCTTGTTGGTCTCACTACACACTGTCTCAAGAAATCATCCTGCACATATTTGACAAAAACTGACCAATATAAAGTACTTGAACTATAGTATTACCATTAAATATTTGGAAAGTTAAAGACCCCATAACAACTGCCCTGTCACTCTCACTCCTATCGACAATCATCTTTGTTATCCTTTCTCTACATCTCTGGAACTTCTTGGAGGCTAATAGAAAACTCCCTAAAGGGAGACCTCTCCTTTCCTGTTTCTAACCTCAGCCCATATTAACACAGTAGACTACTGCTCAAATGTACTTCCTCCAAATTTAACACTGTCCTTGAGTAACAATGTCACCACACCCCCAACCCATCCAACACCCACCCACCCCCCCCGCTTCTTTTGTCATCTTCTATGTTCTTATTGAAATATCTATATCCTGGAATCTGCAACAACCATTCCTGTCCCTGCTCTACCTAAGTCTCTGAAACGGCCACAACATCGAAATCCCAGGAACCTATCCATGCTATAAGTTCACCCACCATATTCTGGATGCTCCTGGCATTGACATAGACGCACTTCAAGCCAACCGCTTGCTTGCCGGTGCCCTCTTGCGACCTTGACAACTTATTTCAGACGCGACGACTCACAACTTCCTGTTTTCCCGTAATACAATTTGGGATCCCATTCCCCTGCTGAATTATTTCAAACCAACCCAGAGAACATTAGAAAACATCCCCCCAGGATATTGGCACCCGTCTAGTTCAGGTGAAGACCATACTTTTTGTAGAGTTCCCACCTATCCGAAAAGAACCCCAAATATCCAGAAATCCAAAACACTTTTTCCTGCGCCGTTCCTGTAGCCACACGTTCAACTTCTCTCTCTCCCTGTGCCTCACATTGCTAGCATGTGATACGGGCAACACATTAGAGGTAACAACTGTCTTTATCTTAGCTCTAACCTCCCACCTTTGGCCCCTGAATTTCTGTCTTAAATCCCCATCTCTCTTCCTCCCTGTGCTGTTGGTGCCTCTGCGGACCACGACTTGGGGCTGCTGCCAAGCCCTCTCAAAGATACCGAAAACACGATCAGAGACATCACAAACCCTGGCACATGTGAGGCAACACACCAACCGTGAGTCTCTCTCGTTCCCACAGAACCTCCCACCTGTCCCCCTAACTGTGGAGTCCCAAACAACCAATTCTCTGCTCCTTTTCAAACTTCCCTTCTGAGCAACAATGACAAATTCTGTGCCAGAGACCCATGCTCCATTGCTTACCATCCCCAATAGTATTCAAAATGGTGAACTTATTGTTGAGGGAAAGGACCACAGGGGATCCCAGAACCACCTGCTGATTCCCTTTCCCTTCCCTGTCGGCAACCCATCTATTTTCTTCTTGTACCTGAAGTATGACTACCTGTAAACCCTCTCAATAACCCACTCCGCTTCCTGAATGATCCGAAGTTCATACAAGTCTAGCTCCAGTTCTCAAATGTGTCTTTCCAGGATCTGGAGTTGGGTGAACTTCCCGCAGATGCTGTCAGCAGGGACACAAGTGGTAACTCTTACCTCCCACATTCTGCAGGAGGAACATTTAACTGCCCAAACCTCCATTCCCACGTACTCCAATACTCATCCAAAGAGCGTCAGTTCACATGTATTGGCAAAAAAGTATCAATTCTGCGCCTATCACTTTATCCCTGTACATAACTTCACGTTGAAAGGCTTTTTGCCCAAAACATAGATTTTTCTGCTCCTCGAATGCTGCCTGACCTGCTGTGCCTTCCCAGCACCACACTCTCGACCAGAACCTTATGTAGTTCGCTCTCTTGCACTGCATATTTATATTTTACGTGAATTTCTCTAATTAAAACAGGCATTGGAGACTGTTACAAAACAAATTGATTAACTTATCACAAAGCCAGATATGTTTCAGAAATGTATTGTCATGGAATGGTGATGAAGAGGAAGTTGGGTAGATGTGTCACTGACATTGGTGGGAGAGATCGAGATAGTGATTTGTAAGTCACCTCAGTTAATTGCTATGGGCACGGAGTACAAGTGTAAGCAGTTTCTGTTAATTGTGTGCAACGCACTATTTCTGCTTCAGCTGCAATATAGTCTTCACTTACAGCTACCGTACATTTAAAAGGATGTGAAGTCAGTGAGGTGATTAAAACCTACAAGATAAGTACTGGGAGCAGGGGGAGGCTTTCAGCTCCTTGATCCTGGTCCAAATTTACTATCATGCCGGATCTCATCTCGGTCTAACTTTGTGACTCACTCTCCACAGCCCAGCAGCACATTACTCATATTTTCTAACGCTTCCTTAAACTTACTCCTTGTCCTAACATCGACTGTGCAATATGCGTCTGAATTAAACAGATTCAAGATTAAGTCCTTCCCACTTGGTTTTAACTCTGCTCCCCTTATCCTAAAACTGTGGACTCTCTTCTAGAGTGTACCAGAAAGAAAATATCCAGTCGACAACTACTCTGCTGATTCCGTTGAACTTTCGATGTGCCTCAATTAGTTCTCCCCACGATCTTCTAAATTCCAGACAGGATCGGATTAAATGTTCATGTGCAGACTCTCTAATGCCTTGTACAGTTACAGTGTCACATCCCTATTTTAATACTCCATCTCTTTAGCAATAAGTGAGAATTTTCCAGTTGCTTTATTGCCTGCCTGCTCGACCTGCGAGTTGAAGGTCACCAATTTGTTTACAAATGCAATCCAATTTGAACAACTGAATCACCTCCTCTTGCCCCTACTTCTGATGTGTCTAAAATATCTTCACTGAGCATATCGTTAGAAACTGTCACAAGGCAGTAGCAGGGTGTCAGACATCCCTTTCTGCGCTGTGACAATTCAATGACCATATGAAACAACAGAATGTTACTTTCTTACCAGAAATACCAAAGGCTGCCAGGATCGGATAGTAAATTATCTTTATCTGGACAATTGTTGGCTGCACCATTCTCTGAAGAGTGTTGGAAATTGACTCAGATCAATGTATTCACTTCCAACGCATTTGAGTTCAGTCACTCGTCCTTATTTATAGAGCAATATGACCCTTGTTGAGGATAAAGTAAACGTGATGCAACACTATCAGAATAACGTTCACTGAGGAGATTTTTGCTGCTCCATTTCACTCACGTGTTCATGAGGAGATGACGCATCTTAATAACCGAAAAACCTTTCACCAAAATGAACAAATGGAACAACATCACAGGACAAAGGTGCTTGGCATACCCACAAAGGAACAGACACAACTCATAAGTCTTTGTAATTTTCTTGGCTTCCTTGCAGTTATGGTTAACGAGACAAATCATTAAGCATCCTTTGTCTCATCCACTTAGTTCGTAACATAGACAGATTTATTTGTTATGAGCATTAGGGTAATTGATCATCGATTTTGGTGACCATCCTTTGATATTACAGGACGGTATGGCATACGCTTATTGTTGTAGATTCGTGATTATTTTTCCCAGGGATAGCTGTGGGACATTATCTTTGTTTATATTTAAGGCCGAGATAGATAGATTCTTCATCAGGAGGGGAAGTTAAGGGTTGTGGGTAAAGGGCAGAAAAGAGGACATGCGGAGTCTCCAGTCAGCCATGAACCTATAGAAGAGCAGATCAGGCTAGAGGGGCAGAGTGGCTGATTGTTGTTGCTATTTCTTATGGCCTTCTGATATGGAACGCTCTTGAATTGCTGCTGCAATGAAACTAAGATAAAAATAAGGGCAAGGCAATAATGGTCACGCAATATTTTTTTAAAAAGACGTACACAGAATAATGCTTGGCATGGAAAAGGCAGAAAATCTTTATTATCTGCTTGCTTCAACATTTACCAGAGACATCAGGTTAACTGAATGTAAGATAAATATTCTAAATTTTTTTTTTCAGGAGTGATTAACTGATCAATGTCAACTCGAAGCTTTTCAATGAGATATAATTAAATAGTTCCGGAGAGATACAGCAATGATACAATTATATCAATGCATATTTTAATGTTAATTATAAATGACTAAAGTCTTGACAATATATGATGTGATTCCCAAGTTTCTATAGCACGGCTGGCAAAATGATAATTCTGATGATATTGACAGAGAAAAGTGTTTCACCCAATTTTGAGAAGGAAGCTCATGGGTTGACCAAAAGTTATTAAATTTGTTGAAAGCACAGCTGAAATAGTTGAAAGGACTCTTGATGCAAACGTTGCATGCTTTAATATCTAAATTGCACTGGGGAAGTTACCGGTTTGTTCACTCAGGAAGGACATCTGAAAATGACGAAGCGTTGAACAGCTGGCAAAGTCTCTAGTGTTCTGGGGAGAAAGATTGAACAGGGAGAAGTGGTCAAGGCAACTGTTCTCTACATCCACTCTGTCCCCTCTCCATTTCTCTCTTTCCGGAATCTGGTAATTTTAGTGTAAAATATGACAGTAAAACTGTGCCCATCATGCAGCTTTCAATCTCTGTTGTTTAAAGTAAAATCTATATGTTTGGGTGTGTGTGCGTGGAGGAGAAAGGGCGGCTGGTGGGGCGGTGTTGTTTAAATCACCAAATGTGGAGGATATTGCTTGCACAATCAATCAAGGGATGAAGTCAACACAACTCTCGTTGATGTGGAACGTGAACACTAAAGATTTTTAGCTCAACTATGAAAGATGCCGGCCTCTCTGAGTGAGATCTATTTCAAAGATAACATTTACCTGGTATAGAGAAATTTCAGACCAACCTTGGGCAAGGTACAAATTTCACATAAAGGAACTCATTCTATTTGATGACCGAGCATGATATCCCCTTGTCACACGAGAATACATCCGCGCACGCGCATGCTCACACGCACACACACACGCACATGTGCACACACACGCATACACACACACAGACACCCACACAAACACACTCAACCACGCTAATGCAATCAGTAACTCACTCTAACACACGAACTTTTACACTAACTAACATACTCTAACAATCTAACACGCTAACGACCACACTAACACGCACACTAACACATTAATACCTACACTCTGCTCCATGTCAGCTCAATTAATATGACAATACAAATAACTTAAGTTCATAATAGAGTCATGAGCAGATTTCATAAAGATAAACTATTTTTACTTTTCAGGATTCCAGAACGAGGGAACATCAGGTTTGAGTCAGGGCCAGAGCATTCAGGAGAAATTTTAGAAAGCATTTCCACACAAAGGGTAGTAGAGGAACTCTCTTTCACAAACGGCATTGGATGCTGGATCAATGGCTTATTGTAAATCTGAGATGGACATATTGTGTTAAGCAAACATACCAAGGGAAATGAGCCAAAGGCAAGTATCCGCAATGAGGCCACAGACGAACCATGATCACATTGATTGATGAACAGACCTGAATGGCCTCCTCCTGTTCTAAACCTCCTACGCTGCTTGATTTAACAATCCCAGATTTGTCTTCAACATGCTACTTGTACTCCGGGCATGTTTGATCTTTGGAAAATCCCATGTAACACCACAGGGCTCTCTGTTCCCCTAAACTGGTGCTGATGTCTTGTTGTACTTGCAGTTACACCGAGTGGTAACTCGTCACTTACTGAAGTGATGAAACTGTCGGCCTACCAATGCTGCAAGCCTACACTCAACATAATATTGCAAATGTTTACCCATTACTCCGGGGATCGGGCACTTCCAACTGCTGTGATGTTATTTATGTTCCTCATGGTACCCTCTGCCATACACACAATAGAATTGTGCATTCATACAGTTAAACACAGCAGATACAGAGTTCAATGCTGCAACAATAGGACACATCAAAAATTTCTCATCAATATGTTATTACACATTGCCAGAGCAGGAGAGACTTGAACCCAGGCCTCCTCACTCAGGGATAGCTACACTGCCACTAAGCCACAAATGTCCTAAAGCAGCAAGAGTGACCTGTACTCCTGTTTGAGCAACTAACCTGCTGCACATTGACAGTGATCCAACTGCAATGTGAAAGAACACAAGTGGCCTATAGATCTGAACTATGCTGAACAGTTTCTGCTGTCCCTGAGATCTACAGCCCAACAGATAGGTCATTCAAACCATCAAGTGCAGTTAAGAAACAAAGCAATAATTCTTCTGATCCTATTTAATTGCGGTTGGCACTCAATCTTCTGCTGTCTTGACATCAGAAAGGCTGTTAACTACTTGAAGATTTCCACTCAATCACTCCTTAACATTTTTCAGTTACGAAGAAAACAAGGAAACAAGGGGCACTGCTTTCTGTTTATTTAGCAAGAGCCAGAATAGGACAATACCCCAGTCCACATGGAAACAAAGGAAACTCTTACCTGAAACCTTTCAATTGCACAATTAATAATGCATTATCATCTGGCGCATGAAGTAAGAACAACGATTCAGAACCAATTTGTTAAAAGACTCTAAATGATACTAATTACTAATAATCACTTGGATTCCTTTGAGGGATTATCTGTTGATAAATATGATAGTTGGGGAACGTAATCATTCTCCCTCATATTCATTAACGCACCCAACGCCGTTCGAAACTGTTCTGTATGCTACCCGCGAAGCCAATCCAGTTTCAACCATTCAGAATTTGCGGCAGCACCCTCCACATCTTTAATCTCTTGGCTCACCATCAGCAATCCTTTTGCTTGCCTCTTGTCTTTTTTTTAAAAAACAGTCGCTATTCACACGCTCTGCATGTCTGCTATTGACTCCTTCCCTTCTTCCCCAACTGATTTCAGTTCTGATGAAGGGTCACTTGTCCTGAAATGTTAAAGTTGTCTCTTTCTCTGCACAGACGCTGCCAAACCTGCCGAGTTTCTCCAGCATTCTGTGTGTTAGTTTGAGACCTCCATCGCCCGCAGAGCCTTGTTTTAGTTCTGGTTTCCTTCTACTGCTGTGCGCAGGTGCTGTTCCGAGGGTATCAAATTGAACACAACATATCATTCTTTCAGAACAACGTAATGGACCGACCAATTATTCTAGTGATAAAGGAGATTTATTATCCAGTTCTTGCAGTCATCGGTGTCCCTGGTGAGTGAATACTATTTTTTGTTATGAATTTGAATAAATTGCCCGAGGATTCAGTAAGAACAGAAAATAAGTTTTAAAGAGGGAGGTGTGGCATTGTTGATCGATGACAGTATTAAAGTGGCAGAAAAGATGTTTGACGACTCGCCTACTGAGTTTGCATGGGTTGAGTTTAGAAAGAGGAAAGGAGAAGTTTCTCTATTGGGAGTCTTCTATAGTTCTCCAAACAGTTCCAGAGATGCTGAGGAAAGGACAGCAAACATGATTCTCGATAGGAGCGAGAGTGACAGGATAGCTACTGTGGGGGTTTTAACTTTCCAAATATTGACTGGGAATACTGTAGTTCTAGTACATTTGTTGGATCAGATTTCCTTCAATGTGTGCATGAGGGTTTCCTGACACAGTATGTAGACAGGCCAACAAGGGGCTAGGACACGTTGGATTTGGTACTGGATAATGAACCCGGCCAGGTGTTAGATTTGGAGGTAAGTGAGAACGTGGGCGATAATGTCCACCTTTCGATTATGTTTACTTTAGCGATGGAAAAGGATCAGTATATATCGCAGGATAACAGCTATAGCTGGGGGAAAGGCAATTATGATGTGATTAGGCATGATTTAGGATGCAGAAGATGGGAAAGGAAGCTGCAGGGGATGGGCACAATTGAAATGTGCAGCTTAATCAAGCAACAGCGACTGTGTCTTCTTGATAAGTATGTTCCTGTCAGGCAGGGAGGGAGTATTCGGGCGAAGAGGTTGTGGTTTCCAAAAGTTGAAGCTTTTGTCAAAACAACGGGGTATGCTTATACTCGGATAAGGCATGAATGCTCAGCTAGGGAACTTGAAAGTGACACGTTCACCAAGAAAGACACAAAGAGAGAGCTAAGAAGAGCCAGGAAGGTATATGCGAAGTAGGTAGAATCAAGGAAAACCCTAAGGCTTTCCTCGGTACATCAGGAATTAAAGAATGTTTAGAGTAAGATTAGGGTCAAACAAGGATAGTAGTGGGAAGTTGTGCGTGGATTCAGAGGAGATAGGGGAAGCGCTAATGAATATTCTTTGTCAGTATTCACACTGGAAAAAGGGAGTGTTGTCGAGGAGAATGCTGAGTTACAGGCTACTATAATAGATGGGATTAAAGTTCACCAGTAGGAGGTTTTAGCAATTCTGTAGTGTGAAAATAAATATGTCCCCTGGGCCAGATCGGATTTATCATAGGATTCTCTGGGAAGTCAAGGAGGAGATTGCCAAGCTTTAATCTTTATGCCGTCATTGCCTACAGGAATAGTGCTGGAAGGCTGTATGATATGAAATGTTGTTCTCTTGTTCAAGAAGGGGAGTAGAGACAACCCTGGTAATTAAAGACCAATGACCTTTGCTTCGATTATGGGTTAAATGTTAGAATAGGTGATAAGAGATAGGATATATAATCATCTAGAAAGGTGTACATTAATTATGATGGTCAACACGGTTTTGTGAAGGGTAGATAGTGCCTCACAAACCTTATTGTGTCCTTTGAGAAGGTGAATAAATAGGTAGATGAGGGATTGGTGTGGTGGATATGGATTCAGTAAGGTGTTTGATAAGGTCTCCTACAATAGGCTATTGCACAAAATAAGGAGGCATGGGATTGAGGATGATTTATCGGTTTGAATCAGAAATTGGCGAGCTGAAAGAAGACAGAGGGTGGTGGTTGATGGGAAATGTTCATCGTGGAGTTCAGTTACTAGTGGCATACCACAGGATCAGTTTTATCAGCTTTATAGTGAATGAGCTGAGTGCGTAGAGGGATGGGCTGGTAAATTTGCGGATGACACTAAGGTCAGTAGAATTGTGAAGAGGGCCAAAGGATGTTTTAGGTTACAGAGGGATATAGATAAGCTGTAGAGGGCTGAGAGGTGGCAAATGGAATTTACCAGGGAAAAGTGCGAGGTGATTCACTTTGGAAGAAGAAACAAGAATGCAAAGTATTACGCTGATGGTAATACAAATGAACACAGAATGCTTGGTGTCCATGTACATAGAACTGAAAGTTACCACCCAGTTTCACAGGTATATTAAGAAGACATAGAGTGTAATGTCTTTAGTAATAAAAAGGACTGAGTTTTGTAACCATAATGTCATGTTGCAGCTGTACAAATCTCTGGTCCGGTCACTCTTGGAGTACGGTGCACCGTTCTGGTCACCACATGATAGGAAGAATGTGGAAGCTTTGGAAAGGGGTCAGCGGAGATTTACTCCATTGTTTCCTGGCATTTTCCCAAAACTGGTCCATTTTCCTAAATCTATTCCTTTTCTCAGGTTACTGCGCCCTTGATCATTTGTTTGAGGGGTCAAAAGGTTGGTTTGGTACAGAGATGAAAGGATTTAGTGGGAGGCCTTTTTGTTTATGTGTAAACACTTGAGACTTTAGGCCGAATCTTTTAGAAGTGACGTGTTTAATGAAAGGGGAGTGGTCAGTCCTAAAAGCCGAACTCTTGTTTGAGTCTGTTCAACAGTGGCCTGTGCAGAAACAGGCTCGCAAACTCTCTCTTCTATGCACTTCTAATTTTGGCCTGTCGACCTCTATTTTAGTTTTACTCAAGGCTTAAGGGGTTTGTTTATTGAGACTGTTGCATATACCTTTATGATCAGCATAAATAATTGTAGTTTGGATAAACTGAGTTCTGTGGATAGTCTACATTCTATTCTTTGTTTTTCATTCCATAACTTTATGAATACATTTTTGGCTGTTTTAAAACCTGATAGTCAACGTAGCTGACTTACTTCTGATAATTTTCACTGTACACTTACCGAAACAAATAGCAAAGGTACGGTATTGGATGCCTGCTTAAGAATGTTTTGAGTGATCTGGCCTGGTCTGTAAAGATTGGATCTCATTTCAGATTTAGCAGCAAGCGGTAGGTGGTAGTGTCTTTATTACGGGTGTTGGTTTGGTTGGGTAAACAAAGATTGGGGTAGCAATGGCTCTTACCCTTAGCAAGAGGTTTTGGGAGGAGGACGATGTGACTTTGGAAGTTTTACAGACCAAGCTGCAGGTGATTCAAGACAAGCTGGTGTTGAAGATACCTCCTAATGCGAGGAAAGATGCAATGACTTCAGAAGTAGCTCAACCTTTACATTTGCTGGACACACCATCAGAAGCTATAGAGATGGATGGAACTCAATCGCAAATAAAGCAACTTGCATTACAGGAGAGAGAGAAGGAAGGAGCAGCAGAAATGAAACCACTTCAGTCACGGGTAAAAGCAGAAGAGAAAGAAAAGAATGAAGGGCGTTGGCAGAAGAGAAAGAAACAAAAGAGAGTTTGAACTTCAAAAGCTGGCACTTCGAAGGCAAAGTCAGCTTAAAAGGATGGAGGAGAAGGCTGAAGGCTGAAGGCAGATCTAGTGAGGAAGAGCATGGGGACTAGCAAACGCATGGTGGGCGAAAGCCTGAAGAGAAATTGTTTAAGTATATTCAAGCATTTCCTGAATTTAATGAGAAGCCTTTTTCATCTCATTTGAAAAAGCTGCTAAATAAATACAGTGGCCATATGGATTTTGTTGATCCAAACAAAGCTGGCAGGTAGGGCGAGAAAGGTTCTTGCATCACTATCCGAGGAGGTGTCTGGGGTACATGAGGCGGTTCATATAAGCTTGTACCTTAAGCCGACAATCAATGTTTCTGGAATATAAGGAAGGACCCTGGTTAAAATTACATTGAATTTGAAAGGATCAAAGTAATTTCGATAGACGGATAACAGCATTAAAAATAGAGCAAAGCTACGACGCCCTTAGAAAGGTATTTATTCTGGAGGAATTCAAAAATTCACTGCCTGAAGCAATGAAAACTCATGTGGACGAGCAGAGAGTCAGATTGGCAAACTTAGCAGCTGACGTGGCTGATGGTTATGAGCGGGACCATAAAACACGGTTTGGTTTCCAGAATCAAATTCAGTCCATGAGGGGTAGAAATGAGAGCAAAGAGAAATCCTCACGTGGAAAGGGAAAGGTAGATCTGAGTGAAGATCATAAGGACAACTTACCACAGTGTAAAAGGAAACCCTTGAAGGGGACAAAGAAGGTCAAAAGCTCCGATGTTTTCATTGTAATAAACTGGGCCACATGAAATCGCAGTGTTGGTGGGCGAGGAGAAAGCCAGATGTCGGAAAACAGGACAAGCTTGGAAGTTTTATTGGCATGGTGACAGAAAGCACAGTGGAAGCTAGGAAGCTTAATCAGAGTCCACGTGCTGATTAGCGGTTCATTAACGAGCAAGTGACAGATCTACTTTAAAAAATTCAATGCAAGAGTAAAGTTTATCCATATAGGCCAGGATAGCATGGAGTGAGGTTACATTATTAAGGAGCACAGGGTCCTCTTAGTCTGTTATGCTGAAGGATGAGGAGATATGTACTTCTGAACGACTATTGCCAGAAAAGGTACTGGTAACGGGGATACATGCTTAGACAAAAAGTGCTCAATTGTGTAAAGTGAGGCTGTAGAGTCCAGAAAAGAGTGGATAATTTGTGGTAGGAGTGCTGGTCAAATACTCAGCTCCAGGAATATAATTTGTCCTTGCAAATGATAGCGCTGATTCACCAGTAGGCGTGCTGCCTACTCTTCTGGAAAAGCCAAGGAGACGCAGGCAACTTAAGCAGTACAGGATGTTTATCCAGGACTATTCCCAGATTGTGACTTAACGAGATCGCAGAGTCACAGATCGCTGAAGCAGGAGACATCAAAAGGCATGGATAAGGAAGCTGAAATTGCATTATCATTTTTTTAATCAAGTAAGTGGTCCAAAACATGAGCAAATAAGAAAACATGCAAGTATCTTTATCTCTGCTAAGCTTATTGTGTTACAGTGGAAAGACGAGAACTTCAAACAGTTGCATCAAAAGGCATATGCAGAGGAGAATGAATGCATCCCTGTTAGTTATTACTGAACAAATGATTGATGAGGAAATGTAGACAATCACACATTCAAGCTGATGGGAAATGGGCAGAGGTTCATCAGATTGTTTTGCCAGTAGGGTATAGAAAGGAAGTGTGGCGAGTGGCACATGAGCTACCACTTGGAGGTCATGTAGGAGTGAGGAAAACAGACGGAAAAATACAATGACATTTTTACTGGTCTGGACTACACAAGGATGCAGTTGATTTTTTCCGGACGTGATATACCTGTCAGCTAATTGAAAAGCATGGGCAGTAATAAAGCCTGCACCTTTAATAGCTATTCCAGTATTTGAGAAACCTTTCACAACACTCTTGACTGATTGCATAGATCCCCTACCTCGAACAAATAGTGAGAATCACTATTGAGTAGCAATAATGGATGTATCGACTCGACTTCCTGAGGCAATCCCATTACGTAATGTCACAGCTAAAAGGATTGTGGAGAATCTTTTTTGGTTTGACTAGATACGGACTACCAAAATAGATCTGGTCAGATCAAGGGTTAAACTTCACATCCAAACTATTCAGGGAGTTTGTGAATAACTTGGGAATAAAGCATTTCAATTCAACTGTGTACCATCCAGAATCGCAGGGAGATCGAGACAGCTGGCAACAATCATTAAAGACCATGTAGAGTGCTTATAGTCAGGATTATCGAGATTATTGAATTTAGGGAGCTCAGTTTGTGCTCTTTTGCGATCAGTGTTGCACCAGATGAATCAACCACATTCAGTTCATTTTAATTAATTATTGGCATCAAGTAAGAGGACCGTTAAAATTGATTGAGGAGAAATTAGTAAGCCAGAATTCAGAGATTATGTGGCAAATTTTAGAGAGTGACTGGGGGGTTTGTACCACAGCATACAATGAAACAGGACAAAAAAATCAAAAAAATCGCATTTTGCCATGGGGAAATTGTCTTGCTGTTACTTCCAATAATAGGTGAACCTTCAAAGGCAAGGTTTAGTGGACCTTATCCAGTCCAGAGAAAATTGAGTGAGGTGAATTACTTGATAGGGACTCCAGACAGGAAGACATCTCACAGAGTGCGTCATGTGAATATGGCTCAAAAGGTATTTTTGAGAGGGAAGGAAAGCAAGAGAATAAGGTATTAATGATTACAGCACAGAAGGAAGAACTAAGTTCAGATAATTCTGAATTGGATATTCCTCAATTCAAATTGGACAAGGAAGTCGTCAAAAATTGGGATGAATTATTGAGTTACCAGCCGCAAGAAAATGGAAATGTCCTGAAAGAGTAATTATTATCAGATGGGGAGATATGTGGAAATAAGCTGGGAAGTACTAACCGAATTGTGCATGATGTAAATGCTGTTCCGATTATGCAACCATCCTGATAGACATAACCCTCTAAAGTTGGTTCAAGTTCAAAAGGAGATAGAACGCATGCTCCAAGATTGGCATAGTCATGTTGCAAAAGGCAGATGGTACCCAACAGTTATGTGTGGACTATCGCGAAGTCAATGTCATTCCAAAGACTGACGCACATTCAATTCTGCATTTGGTGCAGTGCTGAAAATCTGGGACAAACAATTTACATTCCGAAGTTGGACTTGCTCAGAGGCTTCTGCAAGGGAGCTTTGTCAGAAAGAGCAAAGTCAATTGCGGCTTTTGTAAAGCCAAATGGACTGAATAAGTTCAAAGTCATTCCATTTGGTATGAGAACACTGCAGCCAAATTTCAGAAAACAATAAGTTCATTGCTGGATTACCCAACTGCATAGTGTACATTGATGACCTGGTGAGTTTTAGTCACTCATGGAAGAAATATTTACAGCATTTATCGGGCTTGTTCAATCGACTTCAGAAGACAGGCTTGGTGGTAAACCTAGCTAAAGATGAATTTGCCAAATCCCAAGTCACCTTCCTTGGCCATGTTATTGGACATGAACAACTTGCCCCATGGGATGCAAAAACGGAAGTAATTGGGGAATTTCCCACATCATCAATGAAATGTTCAGGACTACAGTTCCTGGGATTCAGTGGATTTTCCCGAACGGTTCTGCCAAATTTTAGCAGTGTGGTTGTTCCACTTACCGAATTGTTAAAAAAAAAGGCAAGATGTTTCACTGTACAATGAACTGTCAAAAGGTATTTGACAGCCTCAAAACTGTGTTCGCCACTGCCTCAATATTAACCACACCTGATTGTACGAAGAGTTTCAAGGTATCTATCGATGGCAGTGATGTGGGTGATGGTGCAGTGCTCCTGCAGAAGGACAACGAAGGGATAAAAAGACCCATCAGGTATTTTTCCTAGGAGTTCAACGTTCATCTACAGAAATATTCAACGGTGGAGAAAGCGACTTTGAGGTTTATGTTGGCATTGTTACATTCCGGTGTGTATATTTTCAGCAACTCATCTGAGACAATTGTGTACACTGATCATAGCCCATTGATACTTATGGAGAAATTCAAGGACAGAAATGCCAGACTGGAGCTTACTATTGCAGTCATTCAATTTGACAATTGCACATGTGGCAGGTCGCGAAAACGTGATTGCTGGTTAAGACTCGAAAGAGATATGGAGGTATTGGGTAGAGGGTGTGCCACGGCCTGAATTCGAATGTGGTTGTGCATGTTTGCATGTGTATAGTCATTGTACAGTACATGTGTGTTTTAGCGTACGAACCATTTTTATGAGGTGCTTTAAAAATGAAGTCATCTTTGGATATTGATGGTTCTTTTTATTAAGGGGGAAGATGTCACAAAGTTGGTCCTTTTTTTTCAGAAACTGTTCCTTTTCTCAATGATACTGTGCCCTTGGTTTTTTTGTTTCAGAGTGGTCGGAATACAGTCCAGGCTCCGAAACGACTGGTTTGGTACAGAGATGAAAGGGTTTACTGAGAGGCCTTTTTGGTTATATATAAGCAGTTGAGACTTTAAGCCAAAGCTTTTATGAGTTAGAATTGATCTGTCGACTGAAATGGGAGTGGTCAGTAATAAAAGCTGAACGCTTGTGTGAGTCGGTTCAGCAGTGGGCTGTGTGGACACAGGCTGCTCAACTCTCTCTCCTTTGCCCTTCCAACTTCGATCTGTAAGCCTCTGCTTCAGTTTTACTCTATATATAAGGGGTTTGTTTGTTGGGACTGTTTCATGTGTTTTTTTTCGGAACAGCATAATTAAGTTAAGTTTGGATATCCCGAGTTCCGTGGACATTCTTTATTCTGTTCTTTGCTTCATTCCGTAATTTTGTGAATAAAATTTTTGTCTGTTTAAAAACCTGGTAGTCAAAACAGCTAACTTACTCTTGGTAATTTTACTGAAACAAATCACAAATTTACAGTCGGGCTGCCTGCATAAAAATGTTTTGAGTGGTCTGGCCAAGTCCGTAACAGTTTTGAGGCAAGCACTTATGATGAAAGATTGAGGGACTTGAGGCTGTTTTCGTTACAGAGAGAAAGGTTGAGAGGTGATATAACTGAGATATATAAGATCAGTGGAGAATTAGAGAAGTTGGACAGTGAGAACCTTTTCTCCTCAGATGATGTTGGCGAGTACGTGGGGACACGGCTTTAAATTGAGGGGTGATCGGTATAGGACCGATGACAGAGGTAGATTTTTTTTACTGAGAGAGTGGTAGGGGCGTAGAATAGTGTGGCTGCAACAGGAGTAGATTCGCCAAATGTAAGGTCATTTGGTCATTAGATAGGTATATTGATGATAATGGATCGGATGCAAATTGGTTTCACAGGTTGGCATAACATTGAGGGCCGCAGATCCCGTACTGCGCTGTAATGTGTAATGTTCTGTGTTCAGATACCTAGGATGCTTTGGATGCAACACCATGATCTCAGAAACTTTCACCAGAAGTTCCAAGGTTCCTCAAAAACCAGGAGTAACCATGTATCCAATTCTTAACATATTCCATGAACTGACAACTTCAATGTTAACATGATTATTGTTGAAACAACGGAAAGATTTTCAAAGGAAGACCGACACTATACCAGCTAGGCAATGAGCACTTCTAGAACCAAGAGCCATACTTTAAGGGAAGAGGGTAAGCCTATTTAGCACTGTACTGAGGAGACATTTCTTAAAGCAGATAGTGGTGAACCTGGAGATTTTTATTTTGCCACGGGCATCTGTTGAGGCAGAAACATTGAAGACTTTCAATGAAGATATAACTATAGTGCTGAGGAAGACGGGAATATGAGGATATGGTGAGGAAGTAGGAGAAGGTACAGAATATTGGATGATCAGCCATGATCACAGTAATGGTCGGAGCAGGCTGGACCAACTGAATGCCAGACAGTTGTTCCTTTTTACGATGTTTCTATATTTTGATCACAATAAAATGTGCTGAGAGTCTTCCAGGCTCATGGTCTTAAAGTCTTTTTTTTTCCCTCGGACATAGCTGAAATGACCAAAATTTACTCATGTTGATATGAATGGGTATTAGAACTAAAGAGTTGGACACATCTCAAATTACAGGCAAGTCAGTGTTGGTAACTCATCGGCATGAAGATTCTAACTTTATTTTCAAAAACATATTTTCCGAATGCAAGTTGTTGAATATCAACAACTGATATCTTTTTTCCCGCTGAGTTCTTATTAGCAGCCTCAGTTGTAGTTGAAGTTTATAATTCTTCAATTAGGTTGCTCATATTTGACAGATGATTCCCAAATTCGTGTGGGTTTTCTTGGTAATTATCTCAACAGTACCCAAATGTTGGCTATTCATTTTCCAATCTTGTCGTGTCCAGCAGCTCATCCAAAGGCAAAGTGACTATTAAGTTCCCAAAGCAAGGCAGAACACCTTGCATTCTTTACCGAGCGAGTGTGTCACATTTAATCATGAATTCCTTATATCTATTCTGTACCATCATTCTTTGGGTGGGAGTCAATTATCTGGGTCCTGGTTATCGATGCAGAGTGATGCTAACAGTGTGGGTTTAAGTCCTGCGCTGACTGAAATTACCATGAATGATTCTCCTCCTCAATTTATCCCCTTGCCTGATGCGTGGTGTCCCTCAGGGCCACCAGTCATCTCTTCCTGATGAGAGAGCAGCACTGCAGGATGATGATGACGTAACCTTTACTTGTCTATTTACCTAAAGGCAAAACATAGTATTTTCTTCAGCAAAAATCTCTAACTACCTTGTTACTTTTGACAGTCTATCCACGTAAACCCCTGCATATTGCTTTTTATAGCATGCTGTTATTCAATTATGCCTTACATATTTGATTTTGTCTCTTCGTTCATTCGTAACTGACTCATTTTTCTGCAGTATTTTCTCGATTAATTGAGGAATGCATCGCTTTAAAGAAGCGAACAGGTTCTGAAAAGGGCAGTGATTTTGAAAAAAAATCTTCAAACCACAACCAGAGAACAGAAAATTTAGATAAACTGAATGTTGCGATCATTAAAAGCCTCCCAGACACCAAATATATGAAAGGCTTTCTCTGGGTAGACTGTTTGTGCTGTGAAAATAGGTTCATTTAATCATACTGTACAAAAGTGGTGCTTTGTCCCATCAACACTGTACGATCAAAGCTACACTAAATCATTTGGTGGTGACAATGTGGCGAGCACTACTCATTCCCAGTGCCAGGGACCCTGTTCGATTCCAGACTTTTGCGACTATTTGTGTGAAGTTTGCCAATCCTTCCTGTGTTTGTATGGGTTTCCTCAGAGTGCTCAGGTTTCTTCTCACTGTCCAAAATCTGTGCAGATTATGTTAATTGTTCATACTAATTTCACCATAGAGTTCAGGGATGCATAATTTAGGCTCTTTAGTTATGAGAAATGTACAGTGGTGGGGAATGGATTTGGGCGTGATAATCTTGGGACAGTTGGTATAGCCTTGTTGGACCAAATGGCCTGTTTAAACACTGTAAGGATTGCATGATACACAAGCCCCACCTCTCCAGCACTAGTGTAATAGCTTTGAATGTAATGACATTTCACAGGTTCATGCTTTTTCCTTCAAAGATTGTGAGGTTTCCCAACTCAACCAACTCCTAAGTCAATGTGTTCCACTATTTCATGTTCTTAGATGGAGATGGACAAACCCTTGCTTTCTTTTGCCACTTAGTTCAAATGTAGCGTATTGGCTTGGACAGAGGACTGACTTACAGGAGGAGGGCAGAAGGTCGGAATAAATGGGTCGTTCTCTGGATAGTGCACTGTAGCCAGTAGGATACTGCAATATTCAGCTCTTGATTCTCAAACGTTCACAACTGACATAAATGATCAGCAAGAAGGGACACAGTGTAACATAGTAAGATTTGCAGATGATACTAAAGTAGGTGGAAAAGCAAGTTGCGATGAGGAGACAAAAAGTTTACGGATGAAAACTGATAGGCGGAGGAATGGGCCAGAATCTAGAAGGTGGAGTTTAATATAGATAAGTGTGAGATTGTTCATTTTGGCCAGGAAAATAAAAGGCTAATTAATTATTGAAATGGTTAACAAAGCCGAAGTGCATCAGTACAGGGGCATCTGTGCACCTTTGTTCATGAAAGCAAAATTCGGTCTGTCGGGACAACATGTAATAAGAAAAAGGCAATTGGGACCCTGGCTTTGTTTTGCAACATTTTAAATTTAAAAAGTATCTTTACAATTAGATAATGCGTTTGTAAGCTACACTTGGAGACTTTTATCCAGTTTTGGTCTCGTTACTTGAGGGAGAATTTGGTTGGACTGTTGGCAGCTCTGACGAAATTCGTCAGGTTGATTCCCGGGATTAAATAGCTATTGTGCAAGGTGCATCTGAATACCTTAGATTTGGGCTCACTGGAGTTCACAGGAATGAAGGGGAACTGATTGAGGTATATGAAATGCTCAAGGAAATTTAGACGGTACGCATTGAACAGATGTTCCCTTTGTGGGGCAGTCCCAAACAAGATGTCGCAGATGAAGAGTGAGAGGAAGCAGGTTTCAAACTAAGATGAGGACAAACTACTTCTCTCAGAGGGTACTGAATCTGTGGAACTCACTGTCCCTAGAGTGCAGTGGAGGCACAATCAATCAAGATAAAAAAAGGAGTGCTTCTGTAGAAAATCAGGCAAAGGGTTGTGAGGAAGAAAGTGACATGGAGACCAGATTAAGATCAGCCATGATCATGTCAAATGGCAGAGCAGGTTTGAAGGGCTGAATTTCCTGCTCCCATGACTAATTCCTCTGTTTTCCTATTCATGGTTTGTATATCAGGAAAGAAACAACAGCCAAATAACATCATACCATCACACAGCTCTATCTATGTTTATTATCCTTGTTTCATGGTTACTTTTCAGAATGGGAATAAACATTACTGAAGTATGATTGATATTTTGAGAATTAAATTTTGGAGCAATAGTTATTTTCTCTACTGTTCTTACAGCAAACCTAGTGACAATCATGCTTCTGTCCCGAGGAAAATGTGGCCTTTCGAATTGTATCTCTCTCTACATGGTGGCCATGGCAGTAGCAGATCTTCTCGTCATGATCATTAATGTAATCTGGTATCACATTCTCAGTTATCATTTCCCCATGTCATTCTTGTCCTACACGCATATCTGTAAGCTGAATTTATTCATATCTGGTGTTGTTCTCGATTTGTCTGTTTGGTTCACAGTTGCCTTCACTTTTGACCGCTTTGTTGTTCTCTGCTGCACAAAGTATAAAGCAAGGCATTGCACTGTGAGAACTGCAGTTACTGTTATAATCATGAGCTGTATCTTTGTCTGCTTAAAGGATATTCCCATACTTTTTGCATTTGGATCTCAACAAATAGTTAACAAGATGCACTGGAACTGCTTGCCTCGTGTTACTTTCTTTTCTTCAGTCCCAGGAATAACGTACATCTGGTTTTATAGCATCGCTACAGTTTGGATTCCTTTCCTTTTAATTGTCTTGTTTAACACATTGACAATCAAACGTATACTTGTGAGCAGAAAATCCCGCAGAGGACTTCGGAGTCAGCTGAATGATCCTCAGCACGATTCAGAAATGGAGAAGAGAAAGAAATCCATTGTTTTACTCTTCACCACTTCAGGCTGCTTTATACTCCTGTGGCTGACAGCTGTTGTAAGCTTCGTAACTACCAGGCTTACAAATACAACTTATTACTCAGGTGACCGCAGAAACCAAGCATACATTGCAGTGGAAACTGGAGCAATGCTAAAGTATTTGAGTTCCTGTTCAAACACGTGCATTTACGCAGCGACCCAGAGGAAATTCAGAGAAGCATTGATGGATCTACTGAAATCTCCCACTAAATTCATCAAAGCATTCTTTATCCACTGTTAAACTGAAGGTTGACTGCCAGTTAAAAAATCAGTCCTGCTTGCATTTTGAATTAAACTCATCCTGTGGGACGATTGTTAGGAACAATGAATAAAATATCACGTAATTTTCATTCTGTAGTTTTGTGTCAAGTAAGTGAGACATTGTCTAAATTTCATTTTAGAATTCTTTCATGGGCTAGGACTGAGGATATTGAGATCTATTTGTAAAAGTACATGTTTATTAGTCATCATCAAAACCCTTGAATTGAAGAGATGGAATTTATTGCTTTCGTGCCTTAGATGAACAAATATTGCTTATCAACAGGAATACAACAGCACAGAAAGAAATAATAAAATTGCAAAAGGATGTCAGTTAGTGCATGTTTCAGAAATTAGAGACCAGTACGATTAAAATTTGAAGTTAGATAACTTTAAGTGTGCTGAGAATTGAATCATAGGATCCCTACAGTGTGTAAACAGGCCCTTCGGACCAACAAGTCCACATCAACCCTTCTATTCATGTACCTATCCAGATGCGTTTTAAAATATTGTAATTGTACCAGCCTCCAATACTTCTTCTGGCAGCTCATTTCTTACACCTACCACCCCCTGTGTGTAAAAGCTTTGCTTTAGGTCACTTCTAAATTTTTCCTCTTAAACCAGAAAAGAGGTTTTGGACTTTCCCATCCCAGAGAAAAGACCTTGCTATTTGCCCTGTCCATGGCCCTCATGATTTTATAAACCTCGATATGGTCACCCCTCAGTGATCCACTTCCCAGTGAAAACAGCCCAAAGTTAATCAGCCTGTCCCTATCGCTCAAAACCTCCAACCCTAGCAACATGCTTGAACTTTTTTTTCTGAGTTTAAGTTTAACAGCATTATTCCAATATAGTGAGATTAGAATTGCACACAATATTCCAAAGTGGCCGAACTAATGTTCGTATTTGACTTTCTTCCAGACGTTCATCATTGGTGGACTCTCCCAACACTCCACCCCGCCCCGAACCCATTGATATTATGAAGTGCAATGTGGGCCAATGTATCTGTTTCCTGCTTGGGCAGAGAGCGGTTCATGAGGAGAGGGGCAACATTGCCAACTGCGGCTGCGTGGGTGTTGGCAGCACCTTGGGGGGGAGAGCAGTTCTGCCAGAGATGCGCCAACTTCTTGCAGGCTGGATGAAGGGGTGAGGATATTCATATTACTTCAATCTTTATTACAAACACAAAACCTTCAGGGAAAAATTGTCACTGTGTTCACATTAAAACTCATGCTGGCAAAACTGCAATAGGCTACTTTTTGAGGAATTCCTTTGTATTTACTATATACTTTGCTTCAGGTTCATCTCTCCTCGGGAATCGTATCACAATGTACAAATGAAAGTGACTCTCACTTCAACATCTACACAAATACAAGAGTTTAGTAAAATCAAGGGTTGCTTGATAGCTCAGCGGATGGCACTGCTGCCTCACACTGCTCAGGACCCGGGTTGGATTATTTGTCAGATAAATGTGAGGTTGTCCATTTTAATCGGAGGAAGCAAAAGGAAGTTTATTATTGCAACAGAGACAGATGTCATAGCGCTTCAGTGCAGAGCGATTGGATGTCCTGGAAATGAATCACAGTAACTAGGACATCAATACAGCAGCCAAACGCAACTTTCTAATTGTTACATAATTAAATAGTATTCATCACTCTTTATTCAAGCACTCAGATTTTAATTGTGGAAATTGATTTGTAAGAGAGTTCTCTCAATGAGAACTTTTTGTGACAGGACAACACAAGCAAATTGAGAACATGACATTTTCTACTTTGAATTTCGATTAGTTGATTTGAGAATACATGACCAAGAAGGTGTCAACACCTTCTTCAGCTCTCGCTTGATTTTACTTTGTGTGACACGTTGGTACATGCATTCAAATACATGATCATGAGGCTGGTTTCAATAGCAATATTGGTTGGAGCTGCATAATCACCTTGCGCCAGGGAATGGATACTGCAAAAGCGATAGGCCCTGATAACATTAGTACTGAAGATGTGTGATCCAGAACTTGCCGCTCCCCTAGCCAAGCTCTTACTGTACAGTTACAGCACTGGCATCTGTCCAACAATGAGGAAGATTGCCCTGTTATGTCATGTAGCATAAAGCAATACAAATCCAACCGGGCCAATTATTGACCCATCAGTCAACTCTCAATCATCAGTAAAGTGATGGAAGACGTCATTAACAGTGTTATCAAGCAGCACCTGCTAACCAACAACATGCTCAGTGACGTCCAGTTTGGATTTCACCAGTGTCACTCAGCTCCTGATCTCATTTCAGGCCTTGTTCAAACATGGACCAAAGAGCTGAATTCCAGATGTGAGACGAGACTGACAGTCCTTGACATCAAGGCCATATTTGATGGAGTATGGCATCAAGGAGGCCTGGCAAAACAGGAATCAATGGCTATCAAACATTCCGATGGTTAGAGTATACCTGGCAAAAAGGAAAATGTTTGTGGTTGTGAAGGGTCAATCATCTTAGCTCTAGTACATCTCTGCAGGAGTCCCTTAGAGTAGTGTCCTAGGCTCAACAATCTTGAGCTGCTTCATCAAAGACCTTCCCTCTGTCATAAGATCATAAGCTGATGTTTGCTGATGATTGCGCACCATTCGCGACTCTTCAGATACTGAAGTAGTCCGTGATCAAATGCAACAATATCTGGACAATATCCAGGCTCGGGTCAACAAGTGGCAAGTAACATTCGCGCCACACAAATGCCAGACAATGACCATCACCAATAAGAGACTGTCTCACAACCGCCTCGTAACAATCAACTGTATTAACAGTATTGAATCCCCTAGTGTCAACATCCTGGGCCATACCATTGACAAGAAACCAACTGCACTCACCAAATAAATGCAGAGCAGGTCAGAGACGTAAGGATACTGTGGCGAGTAAGCTACCTGCTGACAGCCCAAAGTCTATCCACATCTACAAGGCACATGTCAGGAGTGTGATGGAATTTTCCCCTCTTGCCTGGATGGATGCAGCTCCAACAACACAAAAGAATCTTGATACCACGCACGACAAAATAACTCGCTTGATTGGCACCACATCTACAAACATTCAATCCCTCCACCCATCAGCACTCAGTAGCATCAGTGTGTACTACTTACAGAATACACTGCAGAAATTCACCAAAGACCCTTAAACAACATCTTCCAAACCCATGACCACTTCCACCGAGAAAAATAGTGGCAGCAGGTACTCGGGAACACCACCACCTACAGGTTTGCCACGAAGCCACTCACCACCCTAACTTGGAAATATAACGCATTTTCTTTACAGTCATTGGGTCAAAATTCTGGAACTCCCTCCTGTTTTAAAAAATTCTCAAGGTCAGGTTCGTAGGAGAGTAGTCTGACACAGAACAAACGACCAAGAGGCGAGTCTGCTAGAATATGAGCATTTTATTCCCCGCAGCGTCGCCACAACCAACGGGTCTGGCTTATACTCACTCTACATGTTACCGGAACTGGGAGCCGTCAGTTCTCGTAGAGCGGTTGCCAACAACCCACGCTCGGCGGTTAAACGTAACCCCGGAGCAGACTCACCGAACTGGAGACTTTTCCAGCTGATATACTCTTTTCCAGATATAAAAATTCATGTGAACAGCAGAGCAAGGCTAAAAAACACATTCCATTATACTCTTTTCCAGATATAAACATTCATGTGAACAGCAGAGCAAGGCTAAAAAACACATTCCATTCTGGTTACATACAGATAAGAAGATTCACACGGGGAGGTGTGTAATAAGATTCACACGGGACTAAGCAACACCTCCATTCTGGTTAGATTCACACATGTATTGGGACATAATTTTAACCCTTTCACCACACCTCCCGACAAGCATTGTGGATCAAAACGCTGCAAGTGGAGTGCAGTGATTCAATAAGGCAGCTCACCACCACCTTCTCAAGAGCAATAATGCCCAAGTGCCACAAATGAATAAAGATAAACACTTTGTTAACATGCAGTGTCAGTCATCCTTGTAGATAAAGACAAAATGGCTGCAACTGTGAGCCACAGAAGAGTAAAACTGCGCAATGTCGCAGAGAGTAAAATAATGGAGTTCCTTTAGTTCCCCACTGTTATGCACCAGGCCAGACGCCCTCAAAGCATTTCAGGAAAACAGACTCGACCATAAGTTTCTTAGTGTTTTAAGCAGGTGTACAGCAGATATTCCAGGAGTGATGCATCTGGCTCAACGACTTACTTTTGAACAAAATAGAATTTACTTACAAAGTACTGAATGGAATACAAGCAAAACAGAACAGAATACTGTTCTGAAGTTGAACCTGTGTCGTGCACCTTTAAGACAGAGTGATTGCTGTTCTGAACTGAAAGCACCTGTGTGGTATAAAAAGAGGGCAGTCTCAGAGTGTGCTGGAAAATTGGAAATATGTGACATTTGGCTGTGAAGTGAATACTTGTGTTGGTTGCTATTTTGACAACAATTCAAATTTAACTAATCCGTGTAAATTATGCCTCTGGATAAGAAAACACAATGAAATTTGAATTTATTGCTTTGTGAACATTGAATCAATACGACTTTCTAATTTCAGGCATTTTTAAAATTGCAGAAAGTGCAACTCAAATAAATTAAGGCAACAAAAAATTATGACACACTCTCTATCAATGGTACTTTTCATAGGAAACATATTTGAAGCAAAAAGAAAGAAGATGACCCAGGAGGATCTTCGACAGAAAGAAAAAAAAAACACTGTATAAAACAGCCACTGTGTGGTTTTGAAATTCAGTTGATGTCATTTTAATAAGTCTTTGACCCAAACAGTGTATTGTTATAGAATTGGAAAGAGATAATAAACAGTTAAGAGAAAACGAGGCTCAGAGTCGTTACTAGTTGTTGTTTAATGTTCACTTTTAAAGTTAAGGAATGCATTGGTCGCATTTCCATAAAATGGTGGTATTTAGGAGTTCCTTGTCACTCGTTTATTAACAGATTACGAGTTGACATGAGCTCTTCTGGGTATTTGGTTCAATTAATAAAGGGGTTTACCGCCATGTCGGAAAAATACAGAATAACTTAACGTTCCCGAAAACCCAGCAGACTATCCAAAATTAATGATGCTGTTTCAAATTCCAAATTCCTCCAACAATACCTCGACTGCCAAAAAACACATTAAACCAGAGAAACCCTGAGCTGGAAGAAGTAGCCACTACCTTTTCAGTGTCAACGTGTTTTTTTTAAATGACTTGAAAACCTGTTGCCTGAGGCAGTGTCTCAGCTATAATGAGACTGTTCCAACCTAAAACTCTTCCAACATAGACTTTTCAGAGTCTGTGATTCTTTACGACCCCTCTGAAAAAAACATAACTTTGTTAAAGGAGCAGCATTGTCACACCTCCCCTCCCTCCACACCCGGAACTAAAACGCAGCATCAACGTCCATTGATGGTTTCATTTTAAAGCACCATTATCTCAACCTGCCAGTACACTGCACCACAGATACATATTACATTGACTGTAAATATTCAAACATCCGCAACTACATTCTGTTTCAGTCTGCTGTACTTCTGCCACCAAACGCCTCTGTTTCTCATTCACGTCACGACAATGCTATGGTAACCATGTTTTCCCATCCTGTCACACTCAAATTTGCAAACTGAATGGCTGTTGTTCCCATACGAGGTAAACACTTCTGTAAGTTTAAACCAGACACACTGAAAATCTCACCTCGCCTCATAATCTGTAAATGTATGGGTGACAACAAACTACCAAATCCCACAATTTAAAGAAAAAATAACAATGTATTATTTAACTCAAGAAAGAATTATAACATTAAACACCAATTATGTACAATATATTCCTCCTTTGTCTGATTGATTTATGTACTTCCCACTGTGCAAACATAAACTGATCTGATCAACCCCGCGATTCAGTTAACAAAAAAAAAATGCCATTTCAAAACCGGACAGCTGTCGGTCTTCCCTTTGTATTTACCTCTGTAGATTTTCCTGTGTCATCTTTTCTTCGGTCTCATATTGTACAGGTTTCGTATGTACAGGTCGAATGGCTGTAACAACAAAATCCATCTAATTAATCGGGAAATTGTGTCCTTATATCTCCACAAACTTCAATGTGTTATGATCAGTGTATATGATTGTCTGAGATTCATTACTGATAACATAAACACTGAAAAGCTGAAACACTCGCACCAAGCTCAAAGTCTCCTTCTGAACTCTCAATTATTTCTACTGAAACATTTTCAAATTCCAGGAGAAACATCCGATAGGTTGTTTTATCCTCTCGTTATCTTCCCACAAGAGCACAGTACCGACACCCACATCATTTGCATTAATCACCACCTTGAATGGCGTTGCATAATTAGATGTGGCTAATACTGGGGCAGGGGTTAACACAGATTTCAGGCTGTCAAATGCCTTCTGACAATCAGCTGTTCACTGAAATCTCTTGCCTGTCTTTAGCAATTCAGTGAGTGCAGCAGCCACACGGCTAACACTTGTAATGAAATTTCGATAAAATCCATTCAATCCCAGGACACGTAGTACGATAATATGGGAAACTCCGCAGTTACCTTTGTTTTTCCATGCCGTGATGGCTATTCATTCATATCCAATAACATGGCCCAGGAAGGTGACTTGGGCATTAGCAAATTCAAATGTTTATCACCCGAGGCTGTCTTCTGAAGTCAATCGAACAAGTCTGATAAATGTTGCAAATGTTCCTTCCATGTGTGACTAAAAATCACTAGGTCATCGATATATACGATAAAATTAGGTAATCTTGCAATGACCTTATTGCTTAAGCTCCGAAATGTTGTTGGCGCATTTTTCATACCAAGTGTCATGACTTTCAACTGATAGGGTCCATTCAGCCATATAAAGGCTGAAATTGTCTTTGCTCTTTCAGACGAAGGTACCTGACAGACAAGTCGACTATCGAAATATAAGTTGCTTATCCCAACTTCTCAACACAGTCTTCCAAACGTGGAAATGGGTAAGCATCAGTCTTTGTAACTTCATTGAATTTGCAATAGTTCACTCATAACCACTGTTATGACATCATTGCACTAGGTGAGCTCTAGTCCCTGTAACTTAATTCAACTATGTCATCTTGGAGCATGTGTTCAATCTCCTTCTGAACCTGTGACAACTTTAGAAGGTTATGCCTATAAGGACATTGTTTAATTGGAATAGCATCTCCTATATCTACATCACCCATAATTACACTAGTACTTCCCAGCTTCTTTCCACATGTCCTCCCCATTTGATAGTAATAACACTTTTTGGTCATTTCCATTTTCCTCTGGAAGGATTGTCAATAATTTACCCGAAATTTTGACAACTTCCTCATTGTCCGAATTAATTAGAGGAATATCCAATTTGGAGTCCTCTGATCTTGATTATTCCTTCTGTGCTGGAATTAACAATACAATCTCCTTTGCCTGCCTTACCCTCTTAAAATACCTTTTGAGCAGATTCATATGACACACTTTGTGAGATTTCTCTAAACCTGGCAACATCCTTGTGAATCTTTTCTGAACCCTTTCAAGTTTCACAACATCCTTCCGATAGGAAGGAGACCAGAATCGCACACAATATTCCAAAAGCAGCCTAACTAATCTTCTACACAGCAACAACATGACCTCCCGACTCCTAAACTCAATGTCCTGATCACTAATGGAAAGCCTTCTTCACTAACCTATCAATCTGCGACTCTACTTTAAAGGCACTACGAACCTGCACTCCAAGGTCACTTTATTAAAGAAATTCACCAGGACCTTGCCATTAAATGTATAATTCCTGCTCTGAATTGCTTTGCGAAAATGCAGCACCCCATCATTTCTCTAAATTAAACTCCATCTGCCACGCCTCAGCCCATTTGCACTTTTGATCAACACCCCATTGACCTCTGAGGTAACCTTCTTCGCTGTTTACTGCATCTCTAATTTTGTGTGTCATCTGCAAACTTACTAACAATAACTGCACATACGAGGAAAGCTCCATCAAACTCTTGACTTGGAGGAGCCAGTGTTGGACTGGGGTGTACTAAGTTAAAAATCTCACAACGCCAGTTTGAAGTTCAACAAGTTCAGTTGGAAGCATTAGCTTTCAGAGCGCTGCTCCTTCATCAGTGTGAAAACCACTTGGTTTGAAAGCTCGTGCTTCAAAATGAACCTGTTCTACTATAACATAAAACATCGAACATTACAGCGCAGTACAGGCCCTTCGACCTTCGAAGTTGCGCCGACCTGTCATATCATCTGAATCCCATCTAACCTACGATATCCCATGTACGTCCATATGCTTGTCCAATGGCGATTTAAATGTACTTAAAGTTGGCGAATCTACTACCATTGCAGGCAAAGTATTCCATAGCCTTGCTACTCTCTGAGTAAAGAAACTACGTCTGACATCTGCCCTACATCTATCACCCCTCAATTTAAAGCTATGCCCTCTCGTGCTCGCTGACACCATTCTTGAAAAAAGGTTCTCCCTGTCCACCCCATCTAACCCTCTGATTATCTTATATGTCTCTATAAAGTCACCTCTTAACCTTCTTCTCTCTAACAAAAACAGCCTCAAGTCCCTCAGCCTTTCCTCGTAAGACCTTCCCTCCATACCAGGCAACATCCTAGAAAATCTCCTCTGCATCCTTTCCAAAGCTTCCACATCTTCTTATAATGCGGTGACCAGAACTGCACACAATACTCCAAGTGCGGCCGCACAAGAGCTTTGTACAGCTGTAGCATAACCTCCTGGTTCCGGAACTCGCTCCTTCTATTAATAAAAGCTAAAGCACTCTATGCCTTCTTAACAACCCTGTCAACCTGGGTGGCAACTTTCAAGGATCTGTGTACCTGGACACCGAGATCTCTCTGCTCATCTACACTACCAAGAATCTTACCATTAGCCCAGTACTTTGCATTCCAGTTACTCCGACCAAAGTGAATCACCTCACACGTGTCCTTATTAAACTCCAGTTGCCACCTCTCAGCCCAGCTCTGCAGCTTATCTACGTCTCTCTGTAACCTACAACATCTTTCGTCTCTATCTCCAATCCACCGAGTTTAGTGTCATCTGCAAATTCACTAACCCACCCTTCTCCGTCCTCATCCAAGGTCGTTTATAAAAATGACCAACAGCAGTGGATCCAACACTGACCCTTGCGGTACACCACTGGTAACTTGACACCAGGATGAACATTTCCCATCAACCACCACCTTCTGCCTTCTTTCAGCAAGCCATTTACTGATCCAAACTGCTTTATCTCCCACAATTCCATTCCTCCGCATTTTGTCCAATAGCCCACTGTGGGGAACATTATCGAACGCCTTGCTGAAATCCATATACACCACATCAACCAGTTTACACTCATCTGCCTGTTTGGTCACCTTCTCAAATAACTCAATAAAGTTTGGGGGGCAAACATGGTACTGTGTGATTTTTAACGTTGTCAAACGTTTGAAAAAGAGTCACTTGACTCGATTGTATAGCTGCGATTCCTCTCCGCAGGTGCTGCCAGACATGCTCAGCGTTTTCCAGCAATTTCTGATGTTGTTTCTGATTGCCAGCATTCGCACTTCTTTCAGATTTTATCGACTTTGATAAGTATATTTCTGTAACACAGTCATTCCCACACACTCCCCACAGTTCAAGCGTAAAAAAATCTCAACGTCAACACTGGCGAATTATTGAAGCGTATTAAGCTTTGGGAGTGTCACATTGAAAGTTATCAGAATGAGTTCGAAATCAGCCAGTCTGCTTTTTAATGGAGTTGAAACTTTATTGCTGGAACAGCACAGCAGGTCAGGCAGCATCCACGTATTAAGCTTTGGGAGTGTCACATTGAAAGTTATCAGAATGAGTTCGAAATCAGCCAGTCTGCTTTTTAATGGACAATTCTTGAAACAAATCAGGTTGAAACGTGTCACGAATTGATTGTTGAGAGACAGTACTGAGAACTCCGATTTAAAAGCTGCACCTGCACAGGGGCTTAATCCTGGATCCACAGATTAGGAGTCTATTCCTCTATCAACTAAACTATCCGTGCTCGGTGCTCTGGACTCAAGCAGTCACACTCACTGATGAAAAGGGAATATTGCATTGAATTCCTAAATTTTTTATGGATTGCCGCGCACGTTTCCTTCCCCACTGCTTCCCCCGAATGCCACAATGCATTCGCAATTGCAATTCACCGGCAGCAATACATTTGTAATCCTGCAATAATTCCACAATCTCCCATGTTTTTGTTTCTGTGCAGTTGTGTTAAAGGTTGCTTTCTGAAATCAAACAAAATAATTCATCAGTTCCACTTCAACTCTTCCAAACGCATTCACAACAGAGAGCGCACAAATTGCTCGTGAAAATCAACAACTCTAGCAGCAACTGTCGAGAGAAAACACGGTTAATGTTGCCAGCCCAATGAGGCTTCTTCACGAATCACAACCTGGAATTCACAACAAACTGCTCTCTAAAACAAAACTCCATCTTGCAAATAGCTGCAATAAGAACGTGTCAATCAAAATCCATGATATGTAATTACTGGTATTGGACTGGGCTGGACAAAGTCAAAAATCACACCACGCCGAGTTATATCCAGCAGGTTTATTTGAACCTACAGGAAGGACAGCGAGTGAACTGAAGAAGGGGAGGTGCTCCAAAAGGGGAGGTTTCAAATAAAATAGAGGCACCAGCGGTTCAGGGATTTGCCCAAATCCATACGTAAGTTCTGCACTGAAGTGGTTATCTCGTCTGCTTTCCACACATAACGCTTTCAGTTACAACTCCAGTCGAACTATCCAGTTTTGGTACCCATTGACTGAAATGGGTGGTGCAATTGTGATGACTTCCATATTGTCAGTAAAATGTGAACCAATAATCCAACTTGCTGAATCGCAAGGTCGATATATTCACGGATGCCCGAGCTGACCCAGATAGACAGGGAGATATCTGTCTCCGAAACAGACGCTTCTGTCCCACTCGTCCATGCTGACCTGTTATTAGGACCCGAATTTTGACACATTGGCATGCAAATGGCCTATATATCTCAAAACTCTTCATATTCATGTATCCATCCAGATGCCCTTTAAATGTTTTCATTGTACCAGCCTCCACCACTTCCTCATTCCACATCTGAGCAAATCTCTCCATGATAAAAGTTAATGTAGACGTACTTTTTAACTTGTTTTCCTCTCAACCTAAACCTATGCCTTCCCTGTCTTGACTCTCCCATAGCAGGGACATTACCTTGTCCATTTACGCTCTCCATGTCCCTTCATCATTTATAAAACCCCATAAGGTCATCTCTTCGCCGACAACCCTCCAGGGAAAACAGTCCCGGCCTATTCAGCCTCTCGCCATAGCTCAAGTCCTCCAACCCTGGCAACAACCTTAGAAACGACTTCTGAACACTTTCAAGTTTCACAAAAGGGGAAATTTCTGTGAAATGTTGCTTAACCTCTTGAGAAAGAGTCATCTGACCTGAAAGGGTATCTCCGATTTCTCTCCACAGATGCTAACATAGCTGCTCAGCATTTGCAACAATTTCTGATGTTGTTTCTGAGTGCCAGCACCCGCACTTACTTCGGCTTTCATCTACTCTGTCCAATGTGTTCCTGTAACACAGCTATTTCCACACACTCCCCACAGTTCAAGTACAAAAACTGCACTTCAACACTTGACGACAGTGTGGTGCTGGAGAAGCACAGCAGGTCAGGCAGAATCAGCGGAGCAGGAGAATCGACATTTTGGGCATGAGTGTTTCATCAGAAATTAGGGAGGGGGCTGAGAGAAAAATGGGAGGAGGGTGTTGTTCAGAGGAAGTTAGCTGTGAATGCGATAGGTAGATGTCACTGTGGGTGAAGGTGATAGGACAGAGAGGAGGGTGGAGCGGATCAATGGGAAAGGTGATGGTCAGGTCAAGAGGGCGCGAAAGAGTTGGAAGATTGGGACTTGGATAATGTGGGTGCAAAGGAAATCCATATTGAACATGTGTGGTTGCAGGGTCCCAAGGCGGATTGTGAGGCATTCTTCCTCCAGGCATCGGGTGGCAAGGGTTTGGTGATGGACGAGGCCCAGGACCTCGATGTCCATGG